>NC_041356.1:0-242500 GCF_900634415.1 Cottoperca gobio | reverse complement strand
GCGCAGATGAGGATGGGCTCCTGCTGTCCTCCCTTACGGTATGCTCTTTGTATCAATTCCATGTACTTCATTTTTTTTTCATGCTTATCTGTGATTGGCCAAAACACGTAAAATTGCGGTCCTCACTAACCAATGATCAACCAGAATACATTATTGTCATGGCTATTGTCCAATGATAATTTCCAAACGTGAGTGTGAGGAGTGAGGCAGTAAAGTGACATACATACATACAGCAAGTTAGAGAAAATTACAATGTGAAAATTGCAAACTACCTTTAAACACATCACTACAACATTTTATTTTATTAAGGATTTTTTAGACAGAGTCAATATTTCCTTTGTTCAAAGAAACGTTTCCCTTTTTAATCGAGCAGTAGATAGCTACCCAAGATAGCCAACGCAACAGTTAGCTTGTTGTAGCAGCCCTGAAAGACTGTAAGCTAACGGCGAGAATGGATTTCGACTGGGTGGTGCGGCAGCGGCAGCACTACATGGAAGTTGCTCCCACTGAAACGTACTGGGTTCTGAGCCCTCGTAGGAGTGACAACCTTCTAGCGACACACGAAGTTCATGCCCACGCAGAGCCCGCAAGGTTTGTTTTTAAGAAATCCTGTTTTACTGCTTATCCAAGGCAAGTCTGAGCCAGCCCTAACTAAAAGCTTTATCAAAGAGGAAATTATTTAGCCCGCTCTTAGATGTGGAGAGGGTGTCTGCCTCCCAGATGGAACCTGGTTCTATAGTAGAGGAACTTGATAGCTGAAGGCTCTGTCTCCCATTGTACTTTTAGAGACTCGAGGAACCACAAGTAACCCTGCATTTTGGGAGCAAAGTGCTCTAGTTGGGTCATAAGGTACTATGAGATCTTTAAGATAAGCTGGAGCCTGACCATTAATGGCTTTGTAGGTCAGGAGAAGGAGCCAGTGCAGAGCAGCTAATACAGGAGTAATATGATCCTGTTTCGTAGTTCTTGTCAATACACGTGCCGCAGCATTTTGGATCAACTGAAGAGTCTTAAGGGATTCTTTGGGACAACCTGATAATAATGAGTTGCAGTAATCCAGCCTTGAAGTAACAAATGCATGGACTAGTTTTTCTATATCATTTTGAGACAGAATGTGTCTTATTTTTGCAGATGAAAAATGGCGGTCCTTGAAATTAGTTTTATGTGGGAGTTAAAGGACATATCCTCCAAAGATAACGACAGATGTTTTACTGTGGAGCTGGAGGCCAGGTTAATGCCATCCAGAGTTTCTATGTCATTAGAAAATGTGTTTCGGAGGCGTTTGGGGACAAGTATGATAACTTCAGTTTTGTCTGTGTTTAACATCGTAATGTTGCAGGACATCCAAGTTGTTATAAGTTTAGGTAACTAATTGGTTTCATCTGGCTTGATTGATAGATATAATTGGGTATCAGCCGCATAACAATAAATGTTTATGGATTGGTACCTTATAATATTGCCTCAAGGAAGCATAAGGTGAATAGAATAGATCCAAGTACAGAACCTTGCGGGACTCCATGACTGACTTTAGCTTGCATAGAGGATTTATCGTTCAAACTGAGATCTCTCAGATACATAGGGCTTAAACCAGCTTAGTGCGGTTCCTTTTATGGCAATAAAATGTGTCATGTTTCCATCAATGATAAATACTTTGACTACCGCAAAGTCAGGAATGCCGATCGTAACTTTTTAGAGGAGGTTTAGTCTTTTTTTTCTTCCCAATGTAATAAATTATTAAAAGAAACGGGTAAAATGCATTTCTAAAAAGCTGAAAGCAGGACTGTTTCTTAGGTCATGAAAAGTTGATATTTTGATATTTCTTTTGGACAGCCACACACCTGCAAAGTCATATCATAATTGCTAAAACTTTGAAAAAATGTCTCTTGTCATGCAATATTATAGATGCTGTAAGTCAAAAATGAAGCCGATCGAGAAAAAAAGAAAGAAGGAGCAGTGATAAAGCGAGAGTGGTGAATGTCCTCCCCTCCTTCTCTTCCTTTCATCCATCCATACTTCCCTTCCACAACATGCATGCGTGGGTGTGTGTGTGTGTGTGTGTGTGTGTGTGTGTGTGTGTGTGTGTGTGTGTGTGTGTGTGTGTGTGTGTGTGTGTGTGTGTGACAGTCTCCATTGATCCCCTGTCATCCTGATCACATTACAAACCCCCTCCGATTAGATCTACATTTTTAATTTTCCTTCATGGATGACAAAAAAGATTTGAGCGCAGAATGGAGCAATGGAGGAATGGGAGGAGAATTCTAGATGTGGATGAATATAGAGAGTGGAAGGGGTCGTGGAGGTCAGCTGGGAGTGTGTGGGGGGGGACAGACAGATGGCAGTAAGGACAGCATATCATAGCTTACATTCATCTTTTAGCCCATTTGCTTCAGTTGTATAAAAATGTATACTTTACTGCCCATTACTTTCTAAAGCAAACCATAAGTTTTAAGACAACTTTTACTTTCACTTCATTTTCCACATTTGAAACAGTTTAAAGTCAGTTTGACAGCTGCTGGTGTAATAAGGTTAGAACCAGTCAATCCTAAAATGAAATATGGATTTTTATCCTCGATCAAATGTCCGCTGAGGGCTCTTGAACATATTGCAATTGTGATGTTATGTTAAATGTATGTATCCTTGCTTCTTGTCTTTGTTTTTGTTGATGTTGATGTCAAATGAAGCTGCTGTGATGCAAGAATCCTTTCAGACTTGACCTTCCAGTAAAGTATCATGGCATCGTGTCAGCTCCAGCCCCTGACCCTAAATCGCTGTAGTTTCTGTGGTTGCCATGATCACACAGCGAGCTGCAACTACAAGTTGAAAAAAGTTAACTTTGGGGAAAGATGGTTGTCATCTTCAAGCTCGGACCATTTATCCAACTGCACTGCTCAGGGGAATCTAAGCTTATTTTAATGCTGACCACATGCATTGTTTTCATGGTGAGAATGTCTCAGTATTAACATGCAAATAACAATCTGCTCTCCAGGAATGGATGCTTGCGATTGGTGACAAAGTGACACTATAAGAATGTTTCTGTCATTTCTTGGCTTAAAAAAACCTACCTCTTATCTCAGGGCAGGTTTGTATTAAATAAAATATAATAGATGCTGCTTTTCCATGTTGAGTTTTGACCCGGGGAACAGTGAGAAACGTCTTGCTTAATAAGTTATGTTTATGATAGTGTTTCATGCTTTTATATTGAAACAAGCCTACGTTGGGAGTGAAGCAGTGTGAGTCTGTGCTGCTTTTACAGACAGATGATCTGTGGAGGACACATCTACAGTACATCATCTCTCTGGGGTAAACATACCTCACTTTAACGTTATTAATAATCATATTTATTATCATTACAGTCTGTGGCCACTCTAACCCCCAACCCCTAACATACACACAAGTACATACGAGTAGAGGCATCAGACACAGTAAGTGATATAGATGACAACACTCGTCACTCCCTGCAGAATAAGAGTCACGACCTTGGACCAAATGTCATTAAGGAGCTGAATGTCTCTCCATTCTTGGTCTTGCATCCTCTTAACCTACTCTTCTTTCTCCTTTTCTGAAACTCATGCTTTTGCATGCATATTTAATCAAGTGTGCTAAGCCTGTGTTTATTAAAGGTTAGATATCTCGAACGTCATTGTACTTGATAATAATGACAAAAAAATTATTGTTGTACATGTACAAACAATATCTACATAAACGTTGTTTATCATGGGTCTGAATGCCAGAAGTTTAAGTATATGAAATTAATTTGTATCACGGACCATGTTCAATAACCTCAAAGAAATAAAAATATATACTTTGTACCAGAATTAGCTACTAGCTCATTTCCATCTGTAATCCCAGGACAGGTGAGGGGAAACCTATTATCTTCGATACCCATGGACCAACAAAATATTGATGCTCAAGCAGGTATATGCACAATCACACTGACACACACACACACACACACACACATAAAAAACCACACCAAAGTTATAAATACAGTTTGTCAAAATGTCAAATGAATGATGACAAGACTGGTTGCTTTAAATCTATTTGTTAACTTCATGGGAAAAAACATGGACATCTGTGCAGGTTTTCAGATTGACGGGGAGCTTATTCTATTCTTTAATGGCTTTAAAAGAGAAAGCTGATTGTTCAATCGAAGAGCATCTTTAAGAGACGCTACAATCTCCACCTGAGGTATACTTCATTTTCACAGTGCTTCATTATGAAGGACATCTGAATATAAAATTGAGAAGTCAAAGCTTAAAGTTTATATTAAACAGGTATATCACTGTGACCAACATGATACGTCTAAAACTAGCTTTTTTGCATTTCAATACATGGCACATTTTTTTTAAATGCCTTTTGAATGTAAGAATGGAATCTAGAGTGACACCTTAGTATTCAAACCTATCAACATTGTTTTACTTTTGTTAATTTAGGGATGTGTTACAGCCCAGCTCAAAGGCTGCACAGAGACCCCTAGTGGAGCGGAGGGGGTCATCACAATAAATATTTGGAAAAACCTTTGTTTTTGTTTATTCAAACAATACATGGTGACTGTTTTCTCTGTATTAAGAGTGACACATTAGAAAATGAGACACTTTGCAACTTGTTCCATTGTTGATGACAATTTGGCAGCAACTTGTTCAGTGTCTTTCCCATGTGCATATACAACTGTGTCATCTGCATACTCTATCACACATAGATGTAAGGTCATTGATGGAACCTTGCAAGACTCCCATAACACAGTCTGTTCATAATTGGTAGACAAGTATATGTACACTAATAAGCTTATGACATCCAGAGGATAATGCAGATCTATATGTTCCATTTGTTTACATTCACAATGTGTATCTGAGTGTGTATGTTTGTTTGTGATTGTTTCTTTTGTCGGGCATTTAAAAGCTTGTAATATGGTTAATGTCCTACTCACACACACACACACACACACACACACACACACACACACACACACACACACACACACACACACACACCTATCTTGGCCAGGACACTCTTCAAAAAGAGATTTTTAATCTCAATGAGACCTATCCTGGTAAAATAAAGGTTAAAAAAAATAATAATAATAATAATGAATCGTAATCACTTGTATTATTATCAGTGAAGCAAAAGTTGCTGTGATTAGGTTTTTCTGCATGACTACATTTATTTGAATATAACAGCCATGACTATTTCTCACGAGTTTTCCTTATTTTAATGTGTTTAGTAATAGTAATAGTAATAATTTTTAGTAAAATGTTAATAGCAATTAAAAGTTAGTTACATGATTACAATTTCACAAGTGCATATTAATCAGAAGGAGAAATTCAAAAACTAGTGGTCCATTTCCTCACTTGTTGTGGAGCTTTCTACTATCGGGCCCAAGTTTTTGTTGGTGATTAAATATTGTCTGCTGGATATTGATGGTTTCCTCAACACTCATACAATCTGGATAGTAGTACGGTAAAGTAAAAAAAATGTTATACAGCTCAAAACCACAATCACAAATTTGCCTCAGAAGCTTCATAGTATAATTCATACGCATCTTAAATATGGATCCAATCACCTTGTACCTACACATATTTACATTTTTAACATAATATGCCTGTTTTGTTGCTTTATTTTTAGCTGTGTCATTTGGTCCTGGCTTATTACAACTTCAGTCCACTATACATCATTTAATTCTACTTTCTGATGCTTCAATGAATACTGACTTTGTAGCATCCATGGAAAGTATAACCAAAGACATACATATACACATAAATTGGTAAACTAAATAAAAACAACTCAACAAACCACCATCTCTTCGCCACATAAACACTCAAGTTGGGACACCAAAGAAAATCTAAACTTTTCCTTCTTCTGCTCTTGTTCTCTCTCGCTTCTCTTCCTTACCTCATTGTCCCCTCCCATGTGCTCTGTCCTCTCCCTCCCCACAGATAATCCCTTGCTCTTCTTCTCCTCTCCGTCTGTCTTTCTCCTCTTCCTTATTTCTCCATCTGTCTCATCCTGGCAAGGCCATTAACTCATAAATCCAATACAGGCCACCTCAACACTATCTGTCTTCTGCCGATGGAGAGCGGGCTGGGATAGAGGGAGCAGAGAGGAGGATCAATGGCTGCTCTGACTGTCATTCCGCTCACTTTTTTTCACATCCATCTACCCATCGCCTCCTCCACCTCCTTCCTCCCTCTCTTTGTTTCTTGTTTTGTTCCAAACCCAATGGAATGCTGACCAAGGGACCAAATGCAGACACAGCTTCTCCACATACACTCACAAATGTTAGCAGTATGGCTCAGGGGCTCCTGGACAAAGTAACTTACAAAGGCAGTATTTCATATTATTTTTCAGCCTGGATTCTAAAATGGTAAGCATCAAAGACAAAAATATATGACAAAATAGTTATAGTATATTTACTGTGACTTACACTCGTCACGTTCATCACGTTCATGGTACCAAGAGAATGAATCCTGACTTTGCTGACTTTACCTCTAGCGCCACCATGAGGTTGGTAATGCATGGATGCACTTGCATTTATATAGCCGACCAGTTAGATAGCATTCACACTCACACACCAATGGTACAGCCGACATGCAAACTGGACTAAACCTCCGATTCATGGAACAGATCTTCCGATTAGTGGACGACCCGTTCTACCTCCGGAGCAACAGCCGCCCCCCTTGTGGTTGTGGTTTTGAGTGACTCTCTGCACCTATTGAAAGAATTGTCATGAACTTTTTGAATAACTGACTTTCCATCTAGTGCCATCATCAGGTCAAAGTTTGAGTCCAATTCTTATTGATGACAGTACAGAGTACTCACAGAGCAGCAGCTAGCATGGCAGGAGACTGTCAAACTGGATGTATCCTCCTGCGTGTGGAAGTTATTGTATATTACTGACTGGACTGGCAGTTTGTAGGCTCCGTATGCTACCAATGGAACCACATAGAGACAACAAGGACTGTAATTGGTTTGTTTGGACACCATGTGTTTTCTCATGCCTGTATAGAGTTTTGAGAGTGAAGACAACATGAAACAATGAATGAAAATTAAAGAATGTAAAAACAACTAATTTGGAGAATATTAGACAGACAGACAGACAGACAGACAGACAGACAGACATAGAGATGGAAAGACAGACGGACTGAGAGACAGACGCACGGACAGAGAGATGGACAGATGGTCGGACAGAGAGACAGACGGACGGACAGAGAGACAGACGGACAGAGAGACAGACGAACAGAGAGTCAGACAGACAGATGGAGAGAGAGACGGACAGACGGACAGAGAGAGAGACAGACGGACGGACAGAGAGACAGACGGACGGACAGAGAGATGGACAGAGAGACAGACGGACGGACAACCCATGAGATGACCAGATGCCTTCACAGCAAGGCTCAGCGGGCAACCTCACAGTGAGCGCAGAGAACATTTCTTATCATGTGAAGGTAGCTTAACAGGGGGGAAAATATTATACACCTCAGAGAGAGACTGAGGAGGATCCTCTCCCAAGACGGACATACGTGTGTACAGAACAAACAATATAGTAAAAATACAACATAGTGATACAAAATGATGATGTGAACATATGAAGAAGATGGTTCCAGGAGGATGTCCAGGTGCCACGATTCATGATCCAGATGTAATCTTTAACAGTACAATCTGCCGGATGAGAGACACAGAAACTCCGGGGCTGATGCTCTGGATGCTGAGTTAGTAACATTTAAGGGACATAAATGACGTAAAAAAACAGCATATGGTTGTGTGCATGTGTGTGTGTGTGTGTGTGTGTGTGTGTGTGTGTGTGTGTGTGTGTGTGTGTGTGTGTGTGTGTCAACTGTGTTTGAATATCTGGGATGTTACGAGGAGTGATTAGTTAGCCTCAAATCGCGTTTAGGAATTTTAATAAATATTATTTTACACAGAGTGGATCGCCAGCGTCCTACGGCTTTGGCACACACACACACACACACACACACACACACACACACACATACACACACACACACGCACACAGTGTGGTTAGAGTGTTTCAGCCCCCTGTGAACCACACTGGCCTCTGGTGAGCCACAGAATCCATGAGGTGTAGAGTGACGAGTTCTCTCTCTCTTACACACACACATAGTGTCTCATTCTTTCTCTCTCTCATAAACTCACATGTACAATGTTCAAGTTGCAAGCATTTCATCACACACACACACACACACACACACACACACACACACACACACACACACACACACTTTCAAACACATACAAACATACTTTTTAATGGAGGATTCACATTTCTTTAACTATTACATTTACTGTAGTGAACTTCTTTACAGTTCACAGAAGAGCCGTTAAAGTTAAATATGAGGGGAAATGATGTTATGATTTCGGAGTATCACGTCTGTTAAATTGAGCGATATGTGAAGGGAGTGTCGGAAGTAGTGAGGCTGGTGTGTTCTCACGCAGGTCGTCTCCGGAGGAAGATTCAGTCCGTCAGTTTGATTGACATTTATTTTATTTAGCTCATTTAACAGAGAAAGTGATTCAACTGAACACATCTAAGCTTACAGGAGTCTGTCTGTAAGTGTGTTTGTGTGATCTGCGGTGTGGATTGGGTGAGGCAACATGCTAACTCACTGGTTGTGTCTCGCATGTTTTAAGCGACTGCGACACTACGAGGCCCATCACTAGTTCTGATGTGATTGTCATTTCCCACCACAGTCTAACTGTGTGGCAAGTTTAGAGGATAATTCTGGTTTATTACAACTTGGGTCTTCATCTGGTAGTTTGTCCATCATCTCTAACAGTATTAATACTTCCGAGCTCACCGAGTTAATAGCTGACATCTGGGAACACACAGACAATCACACAGGTCATACACAGACCTTCGAGTTAGCCTCAGAAAATTAAAGTGAACAATACAATTATTACACAAAAAAAAACATACTTACACCATAAACACACACACACCTCCAAATGCACACACACACACACACACACACACACACACACACACACACACACACACACACACACACACACACTCAGGTCGTGCCCTTCTCGTGTTTCCTTTGACACATGGTAATAGATTCCGCTGTAGCTCTACGCCTCGGCTAAGTGGCCTCACCTTTCACTGAAAACAAATCACTCTCTCTCTCTCTCCCACACACACACTCACACACACACAAAGTCTTCCTCTCTTTCCATTTTCTCTTTCCCTCTTCTCTCTTCTTCATCCTCATCTCTGACCTTCCTCCTCTCCGTCCCGTGGGTGCTCTCCTCTTCCTCTCCGTCACTCAGCCCGCCATCCTAACTCTCCTTTTCTCACTTTCTTCTAGTCTCGTTTGAAATCGCTCTCAATTCTGTCACGTGTCAGATTATAAATCATCAAATTGACACATTTGTGATTTTGTGAAAAAAAAATGTTTTTTCTCGCGCTTTCCATCATAATAGGAAAAGGAAACAAAAATACATAAACTATTCTTCATTCGCACATTTCACATTTCTCAAGTAGCACAAATGTTTCAAATAAAAATCTAAATTTAGTAAGAGTGAATAAGAATGAAGTCGATTACTAAGTACTAACTAATAAGTATATTGGGATATATTCAAAATACTTTTTAATTATTATTACTGTATCAGACATTAGTATGATTGTTGAAGTAAAAGTAGTATTGTGTGTACAACACACAGATACAGTCGTGTATTACTATCTCTTTATCTGTGTGTCTACATACATAGAGGTAAATATAATTATCATAATTTCTTTTCATCATATCTGTACAATCCAGCTTGTACAAATATTAAAAAAAAAAAAAATTATATTGCTGTCATTATAATCTTGCCTTTATTTGTAATGTATATTGTAATTATTTGTATTACTTTATTTCTCATTCCTACTTTATCTTTTATCTTAGTATATTTAAAAAAGATACGTGATTTTTTGTATTATAAGTAAAGTATTTAGGAATAATTATTTATTATCTTACAGTCATTGTTTTATAGTTTAAAGTATGTTTACTGCATTTGATTTGATTCACTTTGTAATAGAATATGCTTTTTATTAAGCTAAAGAAGGAGGGGACTGCATGAATTCTCTTCATTCTTTCCCCTTTTCTCTTGTTCTTACGTCCAACATCTATTACAGCCCAGACTCCATGTTGTTACTGTCTGCGCCAGTCAAGTGGAAATGTTGTAAATATCTTAAGTGGAGCATCTTTTATTCCCATTTCTCCAAAATTAAACCTGACATATCTGGTCCAACTTTGTGAATAAAGCTTTAGGCTTCACACAGTATGAGTTCTAGTTGTTCTACATTACGTAAGGAACACATTTAACAATAAGACCGCCATGTTTGTTTTGCTTTGTACCATTATGCAGTATATTGTATGTGCTACAGGGAATCTTTAAAGGTCCACAAATTATTATATTGTTATAGTTCTTATTTCCTTATATAATATATATATATATATATATATATATATATATATATATATATATATATATATATATACACAGACATATACTATATATATATATATATATATATATGGAAGTTTGTCAAAGGATTAGCTTTGCTTTTAGAAGTGGGTTTTAATTCGATTAGATTTGTTGTATCATGCTCCACAAATGAATGGCAGAGTAATAAATCTGAATCTATATCTAATAAAGACATACATGATGTGTATGTGCTGTGGATAAAGACTCATACTTTATGAGTGGAGAATATTGACTATAAGAACTTAAAAATGTAAAGTTTAAAAAGAAAGACTTCTTTAGCCCTGAGTAGTGCCTGCAGGCCAGGCAGAAAGGTGAAATCACTCACACACACTGTAATGATGAATGATCACCTTCTCTCATCTGACTGTTGGAAATGTTAGTGAGGGTTTATATAGACATTACATGGACATATACAACACAGTGTAATATATGATGTATATATATATATATATATATATATATATATATATATATATATATATATACTGTAGGTCCAGTCAATTAGTGCATTTAGTCAATCAAGATGTGCTACAAAGGACCAGCTCTGTTCTCTGCAGCTGCACTGAGGCCATCTGTAGTGGAACACTGCCCTCTGGAGGTGCTGGTGCAAGAAAGTCTCTGTAGTTCATTGTTAAGGATAATATATATATTACATTATTACTATTATTATTATTATTATTATTATTATTGTTATTAGTATTATATATACATATATTATATATGTATATATGAGAGAATACAGCAGCTTTGGGATGAGCTGGAACACTGTGGCTCAGGCCTATCACGTGGGTTAGAAGAGTTGAGGCTGTTGAAAGGTGTAGGCTGAAGCATTAGCTAATTCAATTAATTATTTTGGAAAATTCTCATTAAATGTATACACTGAAAATGAAATAAAGAAACATCTGAGGCATCTGATTTTTTACATTACGTGTGCAATTTTTAAATCCACCAAATTTGAGAGCATGTGAGTTTATAAATGGTGTGCTGGTTGGTTCATGATAATCAGCTCAGTTTACAATTACTTTAGCTCTCTTCTGTAGCAATTAGAGTATTGATTGTTTTGTATGTATTTTCCCAATATTATAAATCTTGTTAATATCAAACATTTTAAAGGTTTCAATTCCGTTTCCACTGTATCGAGAAGCTGCTCAAAATATTTACGTTTGTATCGTATGCAAACAATACAAACTTCATTTTGGACACGTTGCAAATTACATCATTAATACAAACAACTTTGGACCCAGATCTGAACCCTGTGGGACCCCACATGTGACCCTCAGCATGTCAGATTTATCATTGTTTATTTGCACATACTTATGTCTATTATCGAGATATTTACTAATCCATGAGTATGCTACTTCTTTAATACCATATCTTACGTTTACTTAAGTTTCACGTTACAATGATCTATGATCAATACTGTCTAATGCCATTTTTAAATCTATTAGCACCCTACAGTATATTCCTTATTTTCATTTACTCTGGACATTTCTTCTATTAATTCCATCACTGCAGTGGATTGATTAGATCTAAAACCATGTTGATGGCTACGCAATAAGTTCTATTTTTCTATAAAATGAGGACGTTTTTGAAGATGTTGGAGAACTGAGGAAATTGGTCTATAGTTTGTAGATAGAAATTACCTTCTCTGTTTGGTGTGACTGGTCAGTGGTTTCACTATATATATATTTTTTTTTTGGTCATGTCACTAAAGTAATTTGGATAATAAAATGCTCCTACACTTTTTTTTAATTTTTGCAGCTAAGCACTTTCTTTGTACCTCGTGTGTTGCTTCTCTGCTGTTCCAATAGCTGGTTGTAATGATAGTCTCATTATACATTTTTTATATTTATTTTTAGCTTCCTTTGTTCTATATTTTAAGAATTGCTATTTTCTAGTCCCCTCATGATCCAGGTCTTGATTATATTCTTATAGAAATACATTCCAAGATATTTTTGATTTCTGTTGTTCTACTTTTTTGCATTGTATGTCATTATTCACAAATTCCTGGCACATGGTCTCAAATGGTCCTTTGGTTTTGTAAAGTTTCTATGAAGACCTTTACTGTTGAAGTGTATTATTGACAAAGTACCGTTAATCATAGCAATGCTTTAGAATTGTTCATCTGCAACTCACAGTTGCAGTTATAGTATAGGAGAAGAGATTCTCAGCATCACTCTCAATTTCATACATTGTGTCTTCTGTATAGTCAAAAGTCTTCAAATTCAGCTTTTCATAGTTCTCATGTCAAGGTAAATTATTGCCCATAAAGTCTGATCATCACATTTCTCCTAACATCATCATCATCCAGGTCTTTGAACGGGAAGGAATCATCCATGTCCGACCTCTTCATGGCAGTCATTTATAAAATTCCACTAAGTTCATGCTAATGTCTGTGTGAGAACGATCTGATAGCTCATGGTAAAGAAGACACTCATATACACATATCCACGGCAGTGATATAGAACGTTGGGAAAATAATCACACTGTGTTGTTTGTTAAGTCAGTCAGTTTATTCATACCCATCTCACAAGAAGTGTCATCATAATCTGATGTTCTTCTCCACCACAGTTCCAAACAGAGCTTTGTGTTCTTCCTCCTCCTCTTCTTCTTTGGTATTTTAATTCAGCCAGCAGCCACCTTCTGAAATTAGTTCATCACTGAGCCATCTTTAATCTAGATCAAGGGCTCTCAACGGGGGCGGTAGCGCCCGCCCAGGGGGCGTTCAGAGAACGGGGGGGGGTTTAATTCATAAAGACACGCAAAAAAACGACTCCAAAAAAATGTATCCAAATCTAGTCAGCAATAGAATAAAACAGGCGACTGCTGTTTTTCCTGGCCAAGGTCTGGGTCCTTGAACACCACATGAGCGGAACATGTCATCACGTCATGTCAAAAGTTCAATATCAAACTGTCATTGACATCAGCGAACGCAGCGTGTGTAAGTAGAGTGTAGAGTGTAAAAAAGAGAAAGGTGGATATGGAATGTTCCAGGAGAAATGGACGAACGATTATTTCTTTGTGAAAGTAAAAGGCCAGTATGTCTAGTTTGTGTGGACGCGCTTGCTGAAAGGACGAGTGCGTTTGGATAAAGTTAACGTTGTGTGTTTTTAGACTTTTTATTTTATTTTGCTGAGCGATAAAGTGCTGCTTGAAAAAATAAAAAATAAAGCGCCGCCTCCATCAGCCGCCACTGCTCAAAAGCATTAATGTCATTCCAAGGATACACCATGAATAAAACTGATCGGAATTAATGGTGAAGCACTACCGCTCTGGTCGGGATTTGGACCAGCAGCAGACGAGCTGCACTCTGGCTGCTCATAGTAGCAGAGTTAACATCTGCATCACTGGTGCTGATTCAGGCTGTGTGCGTTTAAAGAATGCGGATATTTTCGCCTAAGTTTCTGAACGTTGGGGTCGATGTCATTCCATTTATAATAATGTGTTGGATTTTTGACTTTTTTGCACTTTGTAGTTCTTTCCTCTCCTTTGCTCCGCTCTGTCTCTGACTGGAGAGAATGGGAATGCGCAAAGCAACGCAGTAGACACGGAAACGTGCACATAAATTAGATAAATAACATAAGCGTTTAGTTTATTTAATAAAAGAGCACCTGTTCAATGTGAAAAGTGACTTGTGATTTGGCACTATATATTTTTATATATATATATATATATATATATATATATATATATATATATATATATATATATATATATATAAAACTGAATTTCAGGAGGAACCGTTGGCAGGGCAGCGACTTGTTCCTTTGTTGGATGCTTGTTTATTGTTGGAACACTTAAGAGTGCAAATTGTTTCCCATTTCTGAGGCTGCTGTGTTTAACACCAATTAAAGTTTGAATCTCCAACTTCTTACTGTTGCATTTGTTTAACATTCCTGAATAAAAGGGCTTTGTTTGCTCCCTGGGTACATGGCGGATTAGGGCAATTGAAGGTAAAAACAACAACAACAAATTATTTTATAATATGTATAATTATTTAGAAATATTATTATGCAACTTCAATCTCAGAGAATTTTAGTTTTTATAATAACATACTATAGCAGTCTAATGATAAGAAAAATTGAAAGAATTGAAATATTAAATTAATATAATCAATATATAATATAAATAATAAATACTAAGAATAATGATGAGAATAATACAAATAGAATAATAATCAATATTAAAATTCAGGGGAGACAATTAGCCTACATTTTATTTGATGGAGGGGCGGTAAGGGACCTGGATAATGGATAGGGGGGCGCTGGCCCAAAAAAGGTTGAGAACCACTTATCTAGATCCTTTTTTCTAGACCTTGTGTCTCTGAAGAAGTCAAACAACCATTTTATTCCTTTCCCTTCCCTCTGTACTCTAGAATACTGTATGTATTACTGATGTTTCTGTTAACCATCCTTTTCTTTCTGCCCCACATCTCCTACAGGACACAAGTACATGCTGTAGTGTCTCTGTCTGCTGCCACTGCTCAGCCCAGTTGGGTCCTTCCCCAAGATGAATAGTGTTCTGTTCAGATTGGTGTGTCATTCTGCTCAACTTTACCTGTTCCCCCCACCCACTCACACACTGTATAAAATGTAAGGTGGATTGGTTGAGGGGACGGGCCACCAAGGCTTCAAGAGTCAGACACGTGATCAGAAAACCTCTTTGCAAACTGAATATATAATATAATCTTTCGGTTGTTGCTGTGGATGTCCAAGTATTTAGATTTTTCACTATTGTTGTAAATAAAAGCATCATAATCTATGTTTGCAACCCAAGCCATCTTGTTATCTCTTCTTAGACAGTTGAGCCACGTTTATTGTAACGTTTGTTTGTTCATCAACATCACCGTCTATTGGTGACTTCTGCTCCACGGGAGAGAGCAACTTGTATGCTATCATCTGTACGTATCTATTAAGCTCTTCGACCATAACCGCTTTTGTGGTTTCAGAAGATCTATTCTGCCGAATCATTCCCTAGAATGAGTGGCTGCCTTGCGGTGTCAGCATTCGATAGATAGATAGATAGATTAGATAGATAGATAGATAGATAGATAGATAGATAGATAGATAGATAGATAGATAGATAGATAGATAGATAGATAGATAGATAGATAGATAGATAGATAGATAGATAGATAGATAGATAGATAGATACTTTATTCATCCCAAGGGATATTTAGGCTTCCAGTAGCTTGAAGACATTATACATTATAACATTTTTAACATTACACCCCCCCCCCCCATCCATTAAAAAGTAAGCGAAGTATTTAAAATAAGCGATAAAGGCTGTACATTATAAATACAAATGTTAAAATACATACGTTATAAATAATTACAAAATACATTTTGCAACACTGCAACATTGACCACTGTTTTTTTTTTTTAATGGTTTGAAGTGTATGAAATGTTTAGAAAGTTTGAATTGTTGGAATGTTGGAATGCTGGAATCCCCCAGCCATCACCAAGAGGTGTTGTACAGTCTTATGGCCAGGGGGACAAAAGAGTTATTGAGCCTGTCTGTGGAACAGGACAGGGACAGCAGTCTGCCACTGAACACGCTCCTCTGCCGGGTGAATGTGCTGTGCAGAGGGTGGTGGGCGTTGTCCAGGATGGATGACAGTTTATCAAGGGTCCTTCTCTCTGCTACTGTCACCAGGGAGTCCAGCTCTGTGCCCACTACAGAGCCAGCCCTCCTCGCCAGCCGCCCAGCGTCCCTCTTCTTGTTGCTTCCTCCCCAACACACCATAGCATAGAGCGCTGGCCACCACAGACTGGTAGAACATCAACAGTAGTTTTTTGCAGGTTTTGAAGGACCCCAGCCTTCTCACGACTCTGCCCTTTCTTATGAAGAGTGTCCATATTTGCCGTCCAGTCCAGCTTGTCATCCAGCTGCAGGCCCAGATATTTGTAGGACCTGACCACCTCCACGTTGACCCCCTCAAGGGAGGTGCTGGGTGGGCAGCTCCTGGCTGCAACAGCTGGGATATCAAGCTGGTTTGCTCTCACAGCGTCCCCTTCTGTTGTGTTGCTGCCCTTCTTCTTGCAGCTTGTGATGGTTTTCATGCTTTCCCAGACCTCCCTCATGTTGTTGTCCCGCAGCTTCTGCTCTACTTTCCTTGTATATTCCTCCTTTGCCTCTCTCAGTTGAACCTTGAGCTCCCCCTGCATACGCTTCAGTTCTTCCCGGTCTCCTTCCTTGAATGCCCTCTTCTTCCTGTTAAGGATGTCCTTGACATTGCTGGGAATCCAGGGCTTATTGTTAGGGAAGTAGCGTACAGTTTTTATGGGAACCACAACATCCATACAGAAGTTCAGGTAGTCAGTGATGCAGTGCGACACCCCCTCAATATCCTCACCATGTGGCTCTTTGCAGGACGCTCCAGTCAGTAGACCCAAACAGTCTCTCAGAGACCACTTCCTAAAGGAATGTGTGGTTGTAGGTTGTGTCTGGATCCTTGGTTTGTATTGTGATTTCAGCAGCACTAGGTTGTGATCCAGTGGTGAGCCGTGCATTTCACACCTAGGCCTTCAGTGATGTCCTACACAGTCCTACCTGAATTAGTCCACCTCTTAATACCATCATTATGACCCCATGGCTCTAGATACTATACATTTAGACAGAAACACAGTATAACCGGGCATTGCATCACCTTAACATAGTCCAGTACAACAGAGTTATATTAATATTTCCGAAACATTTAGTTGTAAATAGCAGGCATTCCCAGCAGTACAATTTGCAGTGCCTCTCGGAGGCTGTGAGCCAGGGGTAGCGCTCGTAGTGATTTGAAAGTGGCGGACAAACCCTTTTCCTGGCTGTGATAGGCTCGCTAGCGTCGGGGTTGGCCGTTCTCTTCTCACAATGTCTAGCTTTTCTTGAAAAGTTTGTCTTGAAAATGGCGTTGTTATATCTGCGACCAAATCGATCTCTTCTCCTCCTTCAGCCATTGTGGGTTGAAAAAAAACTGCTTGTAGAAATCTACACAAATTAGCTAATTCAAGTTTGCTAGCTCTGAATAGCTCTGCCTCTCAATAGTGCGTATCCAATCAAAAGACGTGCACATGCTGACGTTATCGTACGCCTGCTAGTTGGCCCCGGCGTCGCCAACTCGAAATCTGATTGGTTAACACGACAGTTTTGTTTCCGTTCACTTTAAGCTACAGGTGCCCGCACCGTTGATTCTGAAGGCCTAAGGGCAGATTTTTTGGACCCTGGAAACACATTATGGCTGAAATATGATTGGATAAAAACTCTAACATAAAGGCCAGACCTCCAAATCTCGATCTGAGGCTGGAAGCAACGCAACCAAGAGGAAAGCTATGAAATGAAGAGAATAGACTATGGGGAATAATTTAATACATATTTGTGGAAAGAATATATAAAAATTAAATGTATATTCTGATGATGTTTAGGCCAGCAGAGAAGGCCTTGCTGGCCCTGACGGCCCACCACAGTTGTGATCAGACTTCCCCAGTGGGGGAAGGGGGTTGGCAGTGTAAGCACCCTTTACATACAGGAGGTCTAATGTCCTGTTCTTCCTGGTGGGGCAGCTTACAAACTGATGAAAGTCTGGTAGTGTGGAGTCTAGTGTTACATGATTGAAGTCTCCTGAGATGGCAATGAAAGCTTCTGGGTGTTGGGTTTGCAGTCTAGCGATGGTACAGTGAATGACGTCACATGCGGTCTCTGCGTGTGCACGTGGAGGGATGTAAGCACAAACAACAATAGTGTGCGAAAACACCTGAGGCATGTAATATGGTCTGAGACCTACAGCAAGCAGCTCAATGTCCCTGTCACAAGTAGTCTCCTTAACCGTAATATATCCTTGGTTACACCATCTGTTGTTAATAAATAGTGTGAGTCCCCCTCATTTACGCTTGCCACTGCGTTTAGCGTCCCTGTCCATTCTCACTGTGGTGAATCCCGGTAGGTCCACGTTAGCGTCCGGAGTGTTAGCTGTTAGCCATGTTTCAGAGAGACACAGTAAACTGCCCTCACTGAATGTCCTGTCGTTCCTCACAAGGACAGCCAACTCGTCAGTCTTGTTGGTTAAACAGTTAACATTCCCCACGACTATCGATGGAACAGAGAGCTTGTACTTCCACCGCTTCACCGTTAACTTAGCCTTTAGCTTCGCTCCAGCTCTGCAGCCTCGATACGCTCGTCTCAGCTCCTCCGGTATGGGGTGAACTATGCCGGCTTACCCCATTGTACGAAGTGAAAGCAGCTTCTCCCTTGAAAAAACAATTTTCCCGCCTCTTTGTTGCTTATCATAAGATACAATATCCATAGGATAGAGTTCTGTACTACAGAAAATTCTAATTAACTAAATCAACTAAAGTGCTAAAATAACACGAAAGTCACGGAGCTACTGGAGAGGCCGCCACTCCCGTCGAGGCCAACTACGGATATGTTTTATCCATTGTTTTATCCAAGTGATCAAACTTTCTTATCCGTTTCATTAATTAGCGTTTTAAAGGGTTTCACCTCGTGCCTTAGATCCATGAATTTAGTTTGTTGTTTGGCAACTTCACTTATCTTCTCCATTGATAAACCGAAGGTCAAAGCCACTTGGATTGGCTTTTCATTCAATGTCATGTTGAACAGTGAAGCAAAAACGTTCTCTCTGCTCCTCCTCCTGTGCTCTCACCGACACAAATAAGATCTTAAAGGATCTTTGTAGTGCACGAAACAGCTGAATCCACATTATTTAATGCACATGATTGTTTGATTGTTAAAGCAACTTTATTTATCTAGAGTACCTTAAAAGGGAGCTGCGCTGGCCAGAGCCAGTGCCATTAACGTTAGCAATATTAGCTGAATTGCTATGATTGTGTTGTTGCACTTGCTTCATGTTTGTGAACTTGCTAGTTTTTGTAAGTAATTTTAAGTGATGTAATCATAGCAAATGCACGAGTAACGTTACAGCCGTCCATATTCACGACAGAGGTGTATGAGTGAATTGTACTTTCAAGCGCTAAATTGCGAAAAAAAAAAGTGATTTATAGTTAATGGGATAAAACATGTAGCAGATATTCACGGAAATTATGACTTTTGTTAGTCAGGAGCAAAGGAGGAAGAATACATGTATGGATGGGTCGACAGAATCTCTGACCTCACAAGGATGTTTACTTAACCTCAACCAAGATCTATTCTAACCCAAACTTTCATCTTTCCCTAACCCCAACCAAACAATCATAGCATCGTCTTGGAAGGAACAGATCAACTATCCTGCTGATCGGGGTATCGGATCAGAACATGTTTCATTTGTTTGCTACTTTATACTTCTACTCCACTACATCCTGAAGGTACACATTGTGCTTTTTACTGCACTACATTTATCTGGCAGCTTTAGTTATTTTCAGATTACAGTTTTTCATTCCTTTCCTGTCCAGTGAAAAACATGAAGTGTTCCTTTATAAGTATTTGTCTCTACCTTAATGAATTTTGTACTGTATTACTTACTGTAATTTGGATGAACTGACCCTTTCATATTTTTTCATTAACTTCAGAACTTTAATTTACCTGAGAATACTACAATAATGTGCTGGCAGGAAACAACAGATTCTGATGCCGTCGTTTGTTTATTCAAAGGAAAAAGTTGCTGCTGCCTTGAGAAAGAGTGAATAAAGGAAAGAAAGATAAATAAGAAGACAAAGCGGCATGTGTAAAGACAGAGCGACACACAGACTGGAGGTTTGTAGAACAGAGAAGATGGATGAGCTTGAAGTAGAAGAAGAAGAAGAAAGAAGAAAATGCTTCTTTATTTTCCTCAAATTCCTTCACTTCCTGTCGCTCTCCCATCTCTCTCTCTCACACACACGCACGCACACACACAGTGTATTAGCGTCAATGCACGGCAGACAGACAGAGAGCAGTAATGACTGGATGTTCTCTGAATTCTTTTTGCCCAGCAACTGACACACAAACACACACACAAACACACTCACACACCCACACACACTCACACACCTCATATTATTCTCACTCCGCTGTGTTCAGTATTTTGTCCTCTGTACCTACCTCCCTAATTCATTCATCTTTATGTCATCTACCATCATGTGTTGGGGGGGTTTGGGTATTTGTGGTGGTTATTGGCAAGGTGGCGTCCCACCGTCATTCTGTCAACCTCCTGTCTGAGGGATTAGTTGCCACAATGCAGAACAAAAGAAAAAAGGCAAAAACCCTCTCTTCGTCTTTTGTCATTGGGACACGACTTCTTAGCCTTTCTGTGCCCTGTGATGTGCATCCCATGCTTTTTATAATCTGTGTGTGTCTTCCACCTTTTCTTCCAAGTTCAAACTGACCCAGGATTTTGTGTGTGTGTGTGTGTGAGTGTGTGCGTATATGAGTTTGCCATGTCTTTTTCTGTGTTTGAATGTTGTATTTGTGAGCTGTATGTGTGTGTGTGTGCAGTCAGTGTGGCTCCAGGCCCTCATGCGTCAGAGGCGCTTTCTCTCTCTGTGGCCCCTGAGCAAACATATTAAGAACTACCTTATCACTGCTTATACAGCCAGGGCCACACACACAACAAACACACGTTAAATACAAGCCTAAACACACACACACACACCACATTCACAAAAAGATAGGTTTGACTCCAAACACACAAAGCTCGCCGCCAAACTCCCCAAATGTCACTGATCCATCAATGAGGAAGAGGTGGGGCAAGGGTGCCTTCAGGCTAGTCATTGGTTGATGCTGAGCCATCAGTCATTCAGGGGCAAACTCAGGTTTATAAAGACAAGATTGGTTGGTGCATAAGGAAAAGGAACGCATCCCACATACTGTTGACAAGCCTTCTTCAAGAGGCGCATCCATGGAAAATGAACAGAGAGATTAACTTTGTTATACAGATAGAAAAAAAAGATTTAAACATTTTTTAGAAGACTTGGGATTATAGTAGACGAATACCATCGCCTGGTTGAAAAACAGAAGATGCTAAGAAACCTTTTGGACGACCACAACTGAAGACATTTTTGAGTATTTCAGTATCAACAGAGCTGCAAAGGACAAGTAACTAAAATAACTCAAAAACATCAGAAGAGCAGGTATCTAGAACAAGTTAATTGATTTGAGATCAACAGACCGACTTTAAAATCAACTCAGCAAACGTCTACACCCCCGGCAACATCTCCAACATCAATAGAAAGTCGGAAGGTTCAGAAGAATGAGTTGAGCATGAGAAGAAACAACACAGTTTGAGAATCTGTAAAGCAGAAATCTTCTGGGAACAAAATCCTGACTTCGAGTACAAAACTTCAGAAGAAACTCAACTCACTGTTAGTGATACTAGTTCTGTGCTACATAGATAACTTACTCATCTTTAAGTGCTCAGTAACCATGCTTAACAGCGCAGTACTAGTGTCTGTGATGAAGGTTGTCACGATGATGCTGATGATTCTTGGGACAGGAGTGGAGGCAGCACCCGCTGACAGAGGTAAGGAAGCTGTTGAGTTAAGAAGCTGATGGAATAAGCTGCTCTGAGCCACATACAAACAGTATGAAGAATATGGTATGGTTTAGGTCAGGGGAAATCCTGGTTATGGCAAACAAACTACAGTTTCCCTTACCTTGGTTAAGGTAAGGGAAATATCATGGTTGCCCATCTACCACCCTGACCTCCCTACCCTTAATTTCCAACTTATTACATAAAGGACACTACTGTACTTCCTGCATCGGCACTGAATGTAAATTGCACAAATGGTCCAATATGAACACATTTATGGACAGAGCAGGGCCAGAATGACCCATTATAGGCTACGCAAGTTGGTGCAGATCACGTAACAAGTCTCTACAAAAATCTTAAACAGATTTTAGCAGGATTTGTGAGCAGACATCCATTTAATAAGCCTCATTCACTTAGGTACAAGTACTGTTAGAAACTTTGCTGAAGTAGATGTACATTAGCTGTTTCCAAATGTATTTGAATATTCAGACGAGGAGAGAGGAGCCAGTGCATCATGGGAAGTCTCCCGGCAGTCAAAACCTATAGCAGCATAACTAAGAGATGATTCAGGGTTCACCTGAGCCAGCCCTAATTATAAGCTTTATCAAAGAGTAAAGTCTTAAGGAATTGCATTTGATTTTTTTTAATGGAAGATTTGATTTTATATGGTAGACTGCGTTAACATTTCCACAGGTAAGAAGGTGAATGTAGACTGCAGCAATTAAACCTTTTTCCACACTCAATGCCTTTAAGAAGAACATGGTTTGAATCAGTCATTTTTGGCTGATTGAAAATGAGTGATTCATATCTGTGTCATATTTATCATTTCTTTCAGCCAGAACTGGACTGTTCATGCTCAAAATATCAAAATGTCAAAAATGTGTGTGTGTGTGTGTGTGTGTGTGTTGTGTGTGTGTGTGTGTGTGTGTGTGTGTCATTTTGTGACACTGTGGCAGACACTTCTAAACGACACTGACACCACCAGAGGGGAATTTACCAACGCATCCCTCTGACACCCTTCATCTCACAATTCCAACTGATCAGTTACGTAAATAGTATGTTAAATAGTTTAAAAGACTGTTATGGCCACGCAACAGTTTATTTTCAACTGGCTTTGTATTGTTGCAATGTATGTGCTATGTGCAAATTAACAATGTTTGTCCATGCGAAAAAAAGCGATTAATTCGATTGAATAATCAGCATATCATGTAATTAACTTGATTTAAAACTGTTTGATCGATTGACAGCCCTACTATAAACACAAAGACACTGAGCTGCACTGTTTCAAAACCTCAGACGTCATTATGCACACATAAACACAATTCATACAACTCTTATATCACAGCTGAAGGTCCCATAGCAACTCTTCTAGCAACCAGCAAAGCAGTGGAATCCCACCAAAATAGCACATGTGTGTGTGTGTGTGTGTGTGTGTGTGTGTGTGTGTGTGTGTGTGTAGGACTATTTGAGGGACACGTTTTTTCAGGAGCTATACTACATGAAGAAAAGACAGACTGAAAATCCAAACAAATTAAAGACTACTGTAACCTGATTTAGTCGCAGGGAATGAATTTCTCTCTTTCCGTTACAAGCGTGAACAAGGCCCTTTCCTTGAGGCAAAAATACTTTAAAAAACAAAAAAGAAGTCCAACTGTAATGTTTTTTTCCCCAGGCTTTGTAAAACCTCTTCCCAGTCTCACTCATGCATCAGCTGTATCAGAGAAGACTTCAGTACTAAATCCAAGCCTGTACCTGAAGCACAGGCTTCTGGGTACGAAAGCAGCCGCAGTGGATGGAAGAATAACAGACAAAACCACTACAAGGACTATCACTGCGGGAATCAGTGAAGGGCTATTAAGGAGCAACCCAGGGACAGCCGGTACAGATAGACGAGCCCAGATGCTGAAGATGATCTCAGCACTGGAGGAGCTGCACAGGGCCTTCAACAGCACCCGGAGCTCACGGATCACCATCATGCCACGAGGTAAACATGTTAAATACTGATGGCATTTTGAAACTCAATAAAATAGTTCATGGCCTAGGGAGCAGGAAGTGTGAGATTAACAATGATTTCAGATAAAAAATAAAAAAAGTTGTATCAAAATGCATAATTACTGTAAGAAACATGAGTTGAGGTAAGGACACTATATTTGAACAACATTTATTATACACTTTATGACCAAACACCTGCAGAACTAATGACATTACCCTGAGCCTCAACCATACTGAGATGAAAATTGTAAACATTAAACTTGGTTAACATCAGCATATCAGCAAGCTGATGTTGGTATTTATGTACAGCCTCACGGAGAGGCCTGTTCTATTGTAGGAACGCCCCGATGACACTTACACTGTTCACACACATTCACACCCAGAAGCTACCCAGTACAACCCCACTCTAATTTAAAGGAAAATGAACAGCTCCACTTAGTGGTGGTAATGATGGGGGGCAGGCGCTGTTTTCCCTTTTGTCCACTGCTTTATCCTAAGTTAATCAGCGGTAGTGACAGATCACAACTATTTCTTAGGGGACGCCAGACATCCTCAGCCGGATTCAAACTTTGTACATCTCTGTTAACACTGTAAGGCATGCTCTCAGTTATACCTCCAGCCTTTCTCTCCTAATGTTGTCTTGGAAGCATTGCAATCCATATATCCCAGGAAATCAACTGGTGTGGATAAATTGGATCCTTTTTTTCTCAGGTTAGCTGCCCCATTAATTCTGAGCCAATAGCACATTTACTTAATCTTTCTTTATTAACAATCATAGTTCCAAAATATAGCACTATCTCAGCCACAAAATATTTCATAGGGATCAACCCTAGGCCCTGTCTTATTTACAATTTATATTTATTATATTGTCCCATTTTTAGGTAGCTGTCAAGTTCATCTGTTTGCAGATGATGCCACTATCTATTGTATTGCTGACTATGTGCAACATTCCATTAAAAAATCCTTCAATGCTTTACATGTTGCACTTATTAATCTCAAACTGGTTCTTAATACAAATAAAACTAAATTCATACTGTTCTGTAGAGCCATAAATACTGTTTACAATAATTTACATATGTCCACTGCGCATGGGTCTGTCATTGAGAGAGCTGGAGAATACAAATATTTTGGCATCTTGGAAATGGAAATTGGGGATTTTTTCAATCTTTTTACACAGCACACACAATGAAATCTAGAATCTGCATTTAACCCATCCTAGTATTAGGAACAGTTGGAAGCTATATATACTATATATATATATATATATATATATATATATATATATATATATATATATATATATATATATGCTGCTCCCCGGAAGTTGTGTGTGTATATATATATATATATATATATACATATACAATATACACAACTTCCGGGGAGCAGTGTGGAGAAGTTTATATTTAACTTCCAAATAGATGATCTTGTCTATAAACTACAGGAAATTGTCTTCTTGCACAGGATCAGAACCAGCTTCCCAATGATTTACAGAAATAGAGTTGTTGAAGCAATTTTCAGTCTTGGATTATGGAGATGTGGTCTATGGACATGCTGCCTATTCCACTCTCCAACACTTAGATTCTATACACCACTCTGCCCTCAGATTTATCATCAGGGATACTTATGGTACTCACCTTTGCAAGTTTGGGTGGGCCTCTCTGGCAGAAAGGTGTGATATGAACTGGACTAAACTGAACTAAAATCTAACAAAACCAAACATGGTGGAATACACCTGGCTGACGCCCATTTCTTACGAACTGGCCTAAGGTCAGTGACAAAAACAGGAAATCACACAGGAAATACAGTTTAAACAAATGAAGTTGTTTAAGTAGCTCAGTAATCAATGCAGTGCATATAGATGAGTGTACTGTGTGATGGTGCAAACAAAACACATCTCTGACATTTCTCATTGTATTGCAGGTTTATCAAGGAATCATATACAATATGTTTTGGAGCAATATTTTAGAAAGGAGGGCATTGTTGTTAAATTTAAGATAAAAAAAAAGAGCGAAGCAAAGTCCTTGTAAGTGTAAATTTACTTGGCAAGAAACCAAATTTGTTCAGACAACTTTGTGTGTTTTTAGACTTTTATTTTGCTGAGCGATAAAGTGCTGCTTAAAAAAAAAAAGCGCCGCCCCCTCAGCCGCCACTGCTCGAAAGCATTAATGTTTTTCTAAGGATACAGCATGAACGGCGTGTTATTGACGTGGTTACAGATTTACAAGAGGGGTGTTTCGCTGACGGGCTTGGCTTGGCTTGGCTTGGCTTGGCTTGGCTTGGCTTGGCGTGGCGTGGCGTGGCACTCCGTGGCGAAGAGTCATATTTATAAGTGTTCACATATTTTATTTTATAACAATTAATTCGATTTTTTTATCTAATCCGAATAAATGGTAAAACACTAACGCTCTGGTCGGGACTTGGACCAGCAGCAGCAGATATTTTTGCCTGAGTTTCCGAACGTTGGGGTCGACGTCGCTCCATTTAGAATTAATGTGCTAGATTCTTGACTTTCTTACGCTTCTCTCCTCTCCTTTCCTCCGCTCTGTCTCTGACTGTGTGTGTGTGTGTGTGTGTGTGTGTGTGTGTGTGTGTGTGTGTGTGTGTGTGTGTGTGTGTGTTGTCTGGAGCGAAGCCCTGCCCATCGCGAAACAGAGCAGAGGAGAGAATGTGAATGCGCAAAGCAGCAACGCAGTAAACATGGAAACGTGCACATAAATTAGATAAATAAAATAAGCGTTTAGTTTATTTAATAAAAGAGCACCCGTTCAATGTGAAAAGTGACTTGTGATTAGGCGCTCATTATAAATAAATAAAAAAACAGGGTTCTTGGGGGGGGGGGGGGGGGGTGTCAGCTTTGTGCTCATTTATCGTTGGAACACTTAAGAGTGCAAATTGTTTCACATTTCTGAGGCTGCTGTGTTTAACACTAATTACAGTTTGACTGTCTGACCCGTTACTGATTGGCTGCAGTCGATGACACCAATTAAAGTTTGAATCTCAAACTTCTTACCGTTGCATTTGTTTAACACCGGCCTTTGTTTGCTCCCTGGGTACATGGTGTATTAGGGCAATTGAAGGTAAAAACAACAACAACTAATTATTGAAATAATATAATATTTATTATTATTTAGAAATGTTATTATGTAACTTCAATTTCAGAGAATTTAAGTTTTGATAATAACATAATATAGCAGCCTAATAATAAATTAAAAAAATGTAAATACAAAATGAATATAATCAATGTGTAATACAAATAATAAATACTAAGAATAATAATCAGAATAATAAAAACAGAATAATAAACATTAAAATACAATTAGCCTACATTTTATTTGATGGGGGGGTGGGCGGTAAGGGACCTGGATAATGGATAGGGGGCACTGGCCCAGAAAAGGTTGAGAACCACTGCTCTAGTGTCTCTGCCTCTCTACTGTCCTGCACTTCATCAGCCGCATTTTCACTGAAGCATTCTTTGTTTTTCATTTCAGCAAATGGCAAAAATTCAGGAAGGAAAAATAAAGTGGTAAGTTCCTGAAAGATATTTACACTCAAATACATTTCAAAAGTAATACTTCAATACTACTGCAACTTTTTATTCTTGTGTACTTTTTTTGTACTTCTACTCTTATTTTAGGTACCTCTTATTATTTATCTTTACTTTCTCTATGTATCCTGTATTTCTGTATCTTGCAATGAATATTTTATCTTATCTGATTATTTATTTTTCTTTCTTGATGAAGGGTTATTGATTTTATTGATTTGTGTATTGATGTATCAACTTTGTAAACTAAGTTTAGAGGAACTTTTGATTCTTCACTAAGGGCGGAGTAAACCTTGATTATTGAAAATGATAATTGAAATTTAAAGAAAGGCACTGTGAAAGGACTAAAATATGTAATAAAGAAATGGTACAACCATATAAACAAACAAAAAGAGTCCGAGGGACGGAGAATGGATGCCATCATCAACTAAAGATGTTTTGTGGGTTTACAAGTATGCCGGCAGTCCATGATTCTTGGTTTTAATAATCATCTCCTCTCCGTTCTCCATTCCTTTCTTCTCCATTCTGTTGTTGAAGCTTCCTGCTGCTGAAGGAGGGGTGAAGCCCACTACTGCGGCCCAAACAGCACTCAACAGCACTGCGTCCAGAGCCAGTGCAGATGTTATCGTCCCCAATCTGACCGGTCGAAATTTCAAAAAGTCCCTCCCACCACAGAACAAGAAGACCAACAAAAGAGGTGAAAGGTCATGGGCTTAAACGTCGCCTCACTGTAGTATCTTTACGAGGAATTACAGCAGAATTTGTTGCCATGGATTGGTGTTGGTAGACCCTCACAGAACAGTACCAACACGGCGTCCACCTCAGCCACCCTAAGTGCCTTTTAAAATCAAAATCAGAATTCGGTTTATTGCCAAGTAGGTTTACACATACAAGGAATTTGCTTTGGTGTATGATGGTGCATACACAGGAAGGGAAATTTAAATGTAAAATAAGAAGATGATGGTTGAGGTTTTGAAGCAGGCTGGTACGTAAGTCTGATCAGCACAGTGCTTCAGTGTGGATGGTCATACAGAGTCTGGACCGACAGCCTGGTAACCTCTCTTTCCTGAATAGTTAGGGTCATTGTAGTGATGGGGGAGGAGGGGGCCTCTGGGAAGGCCGGTTGTGCGGGGAAGAAGATCCCTGATGAGGTTTGGGAGGGGTAGCTGTAGGACTGGAGCTGGTGGATGGGTTCAATTTATGGGTTCACCGATGGTGTCAGGATTGTCCCATTGCCTTTCAAAGCGACAGTAAAACTCAGGTCGTTTTCCAGATCGCTAATAGAGTGGGGGATGTAGACTTGTAGTTGGTGATCTGTCTGAGGGCCCTCCAGACAGAAGCAGAGTCATTGGCTGAGAACTGTTGTTGGAGCTTCTCAGAATACAGTCACTTAGCATCTCTCACCAGCTTGCTAAACCTGTATTTTGTCTCCATCCTAGTCCCCACTACTAAATGCCTCTTCCTTTTGCAACCTTAGGTGTCTGAGTTTTAGGTGTGAACCAGGGGTTTGTTGTTGTTATAACTCACCCTGGTGCGTGATGGTATACAGCTGTCCTCACTGACATCACAGCCTCTGTGTACTCATTCAGACTGTTGGTAATATTACTGAAAACATCTCAGTCAGTACAGTTAAATCATGCCTGAAGATCCTCCATAGCTTCACTGGTCCACTTCTTAGATGTCCTCACAACAGGTTTACAGAGCTTCAATTTCTACCTGGATGCAGGAATCATGTGGACCATAACGTATTCAAAATATTCTCATCTCTGGTCGGGCATTTAATAAACTTTCTGCGTTTGGGAAGTTCAAATAAAAATCTTTATTCAATCAGGATTTGTCCTGTGAGGGGAAAAAGTGGGGCCATGTATCTTTGGCCCAAGTGGTCCAAAGTGTCCCTGTGGTCTGCACATGCTTCTTCGCTCAGTTCAAGTGTGTCCTAGTGCCCCCCCATGATGGCAGTGAATGGTTTCCGCTTTCACAACTTCTTCTTATCGAGGCTTTTCACACTCTTGGGTTATTATCATGGGTTAGATATAAAAAAAAAGGGCAGACTGTCTAATGACAAAGTTGAAAGTGACTCAGGAACGCATTTTCTGAAGCAAGCAGCTTCAAACATATTACATCTGAAACTATTAAAACACTGTAAGATCCAAGTTGTAATGAACCAGAATTAGCCTTTATTTTTTTGTGGAATCAGAAGCAATCAGAAGGTGTACATTATTATCATGGTTGACAATGCCTCTTCAACTGTCACGCAAGTATTGTAAACGCTTTGTAACTGAATCTTCTTCTTCTTCTTCTTCTTCTTCTTCTTCTTCTTCTTCTTCTTCTTCTTCTTCTTCTTCTTCTTCTTCTTCTTCTTCTTCTTCTTTGTCTCCAACAGTGTGTTTCTGGAAGTACTGCTCCCAGAACTGATCGTATCTCAGCCAGCGTTGACCTCTCCCACTTTACTCTCCCACTTCTTCTTCCATCCATCCATCAATTCATCCTCATATATAATGATACTGCAGATAAACCCCCAAGACCTTACTTCCACTCTCCAGTGATGGTTAGATGATGTATTTTTCAGTGCGCAGGGCTGGTTTTCTTCAGCCATGATGTTTAACTGATGTGTATTTGCTCTTCCATGTTTTTTACTGCAAATGTGTGAATTTAAAGGGACAGTTCCGGATTTTTAAAGTATTTTACATATGTATGACATGTCAGTATTGAAATATCAGAGCCTGTCCTTTAATTTCTGAATCGAAGATGGCACTTCCCTGACATGGTTGTATCACAGCTGTCCTGTGATGTACTATAGTGCCACTCTCAACTACTCGTTAAAGATGTGCACCCAGTAGCCTAAGAGTGATCTGAAGGTATCAGGGAGTGTAATTTTAAAGAAATGGTTTGAGATTTTGAGAAATATCCACTTTCTCACCAAAGGTTGAAGAAAAACATTGATACTTTTGGTAAATAGGAAGGTGCTAAGCTTAGCTTAGCATAGCATAGCATAAAGAATTCAGTCTAAAGTCTTTATGCTAAGCTATAGCTTAGGTGGCTATGGCTTCATATTAACTGAACTTTTTAAACTATTCTTTTAATATTGCTGCTGTTGGGGTGAACAGACCTCAGTGATGTCTATAAAACCAGTTGATATGAAATATATGAGTATGAGTGCAAGCCTTCAGAAGCTCATGTTGCCTCATCCATACATCTATCCCTGCATCCCTCCATCTCCCTTCCTCTCCTCTGGCTCTTCTCGGAACTCTGAGTGCTAGGAGACTGTTGCCGTGACATCAGGAAGCGCCATAGCGGCGCCAGCCTTGACTCTGACCTTTTCATTCACCCATTAATTAACAACACTGACCAATCAAAGAAGACGATGTGTGCTCGTGGTCGGGCGCATGAACAAGCATCCCTGTTAACTCTTTCTTTTCCTTATAAGACAGAAACACGTCGTTTTTTGTATGTGTGCACCAAATTCAAAATAAAGTTAATTTCTAGCATGGCAAAACCCCACTGTGACAATAAAGATTGATATTTTATTTTTATACAATTACACGCTCTTAAGTTATTCATTATGCAGACAGACTTACACTCTCAGGTTACCTGCTACATCATGTTAGTGAGAATGATTGACAACTTCAATTCTACATGAAAAAGTGCAGAAACAGTATATAGTATATACGTACGTTAAATCACACATTGTGTGAGCCTGTGAGTCTTAATGCTCTTAAACAAGAGTTTGTGTTTTGGTAATTTGTTTAGTGAAATGACTCAACAAGAATTAAGTTTGACTTCATTAATTTGTTTTATAAAAATAAAGAAATAAGAAAATACAGAAAACGTACAAATGTAAATTAAAATGTTAACGTTCATCATTTATTCTCCTAGGCAACTGTTGGTGTGCCAAGATTCTATTAGTGAAATTAATATTTAAAATAGTTGTGGGTTTTTGAAAAATAATGTGCTTTCAAGTGTGGTAAATAGTAAAATGGTGTTGTATTTTACAAGTTCTTATTTTGTTTTGGAAAAAGAAAATTCCTGGGTGGTTTTGTTTATTCTTTTTTGCATTTTACTGCCACCATGCCGATGTGTAGCATAGATCATTCATCAGCTCTGACTACCGAACTTCATCTTTATACTGTGAGTGAGTGGAACATGGACTTCCATGTGACATCACTTCCTAATGGCTGCTAGATTGAAATCAGTTACTCCATTCAAATACTGACTGCTTGCGACTACACGTGAATCCGAACTAGAACTGAAAGATCAGGCCTTAATGATGAACGACTAATTATCTTATCTCTGTTGAGAAATATATATTGTGTTTTGCACGAGAACTCTATAATACTATTTGAGTTGTGAATTTACACAGTGTTATTAGTTCACGGTACCACAAGATGAAGAGGAGGACATTCCTCCTGGGGATGTTGCTACGTTGTGTGTTTGCTGTCTGGGTGTGCAAACTCTGGGTCATTACATTCAGAGGGTTTCCACAGAGGTCACTATTACTGTCGCCCCGGTGATCAGGGTGTGAGTCTGCACATGCTTCAGTGTCTACGTGTGCATATGTGTTAAATGTACAATTACAATTATTTCGAATTATTTGGCCGACGAGTACTCAAACTTTATCAGTATGAAGAGAAAGTACAAAGCGTTGGTAATGAACTTACAGTGAAATAAAAGATTCTTTAAGTTAAAAAAAAGGAAAGTGAATTTTAGTATTGAGTCAATTTTCAATGCAATTCATACTGTGCACACTATTTCTCGTCAAATAGGAAGATCAAAGATTCCCGTCCATTGCGATGGACATAACTTTTCTAGGATCTCTAGATTTAGGATTACTGTCATGTGACTGCCAAAATGAAGTAAACTTGATATGTTGTATAACTTGTACATGTCAAAATATCATAATAAGATTTATAACTTTTACGCACGTTTTCTTTCTTTGAAAAAGTCAAAAAGTATGGATGGAGGCTCTGGATGTTACCAGAGGGGAAATAGGGAGAAGAAAAGGGAAATGCTGTTTTATTTATTCCTACTGTTTGGTTTTGTAATCCATCCATCCATCGTCTACCGCTTATCCGGGATCGGGTCGCGGGGGCAGCAGCTCCAGTAAGGAACCCCAATCTTCCCTTCTCCGGGCCACATCCTCCAGCTCCGACTGGGGGATCCCGAGGCGTTCCCAGGCCAGAGAGGAGATATAATCTCTCCACCGAGTCCTGGGTCTTCCCCGGGGTCTCCTCCCAGCTGGACGTGCCTGGAACACCTCCCTAGGGAGGCGCCCAGGTGGCATCCTTACTAGATGCCCGAACCACCTCAACTGGCTCCTTTCAACGTAAAGGAGCAGCGGCTCTACTCCGAGTCTCTCACGGATGGCTGAGCTTCTCACCCTATCTCTAAGGGAGACGCCAGCCACCCGTCTGAGAAAACCCATTTCGGCCGCTTGTACCCGTGATCTCGTTCTTTCGGTCATGACCCAGCCTTCATGACCATAGGTGAGGGTAGGAACGAAGATCGACCGGTAGATTGAGAGCTTTGCCTTCTGGCTCAGCTCTCTTTTCATCACAACGGTGCGGTAAAGTGACTGTAATACCGCCCCCGCTGCTCCGATTCTCCGGCCAATCTCTCGCTCCATTGTCCCCTCACTCGCAAACAAGACCCCGAGGTACTTAAACTCCTTCACTTGGGGTAATGGCTCATTCCCTACCCGGAGTAGGCAAACCACCGGTTTCCTGCTGAGAGCCATGGCCTCAGATTTGGAGGTGCTGATCCTCATCCCAACCGCTTCACACTCGGCTGCGAACCGATCCAGTGACTGTTGAAGGTCACAGACCGATGATGCCATAAGGACCACATCATCTGCAAAGAGCAGCGATGAGATCCTCAGGTCACCGAACTGCAACCCCTCTCCTCCACGACTACGCCTCGATATCCTATCCATGAAAATCACGAACAGGATTGGTGATAAAGCGCAGCCCTGGCGGAGGCCAACATTCACTGGAAACGAGTCCGACTTACTGCCGAGTATTCGGACACAACTCTCGCTTTGGGCGTACAGGGATTGGATGGCCCTCAAAAGTGACCCCCTCACCCCATACTCCCGCAGCACCTCCCACAGTATCACCCGGGGGACCCGGTCATATGCCTTCTCCAGATCCACAAAACACATGTAGACCGGATGGGCGTACTCCCAGGCCCCCTCCAGGATCCTTGCGAGAGTGAAGAGTTGGTCCGTTGTTCCACGACCAGGACGGAATCCGCATTGTTCCTCTTCAATCAGAGGTTCGACTACCGGCCGAACCCTCCTTTCCAGTACCTTGGAGTAGACTTTACCAGGGAGGCTGAGAAGTGTGATACCCCTGTAGTTGGCACACACTCTCTGGTCCCCCTTTTTAAATAGGGGAACCACCACCCCGGTCTGCCAACCCCTAGGCACTGTCCCAGACTTCCACGCAATGTTGACGAGGCAAGTCAACCAAGACAGCCCCTCAACACCCAAAGCCTTCAGCATTTCTGGACGGATCTCATCAACCCCTGCAGCTTTGCCACTGTGGAGTTGTTTGACTACCTCAGTGACTTCCATCAGGGAAATTGACGATGATCCCCCATCAGCTTCCAGCTCTGCCTCAACCATAGAGGGCGTGTTAGTCGGATTCAGGAGTTCCTCAAAGTGCTCCTTCCACCGGCCGATAACCTTCTCAGTTGAAGTCAGCAGGGTCCCACCCTTGCTGTACACAGCTTGGATGGTTCCTCGCTTCCCCCTCCTGAGGTGCCGGATGGTTTTCCAGAAGCACCTTGGTGCCGACCGAAAGTCCTTCTCCATAGCTTCTCCGAACTTCTCCCACACCCGCTGCTTTGCCTCTGATACGGCAGAAGCTGCCGCCCTTCTAGTCCTTCGATACCCTGCAACTGTTTCCGGAGTCCTCCCGGATAACATAACCCGGAAGGACTCCTTCTTCAGTCGGACGGCTTCCCTGACCACCGGGGTCCACCACGGTGTTCGAGGGTTACCGCCCCTTGTGGCACCTAAGACCTTGAGACCACAGCTCATCACCGCAGCTTCAGCAATAGAGGTTTTGAACATCGCCCACTCAGGTTCAATGCCCCCAACCTCCACAGGGATGGCTGAAAAGCTCCGCCGGAGGTGTGAGTTAAAGATCCCCAGGACAGGGGCTTCCTCCAGACGTTCCCAGTTCACCCGCACTACCCGTTTGGGTTTACCAGGTCTGTCCAGAGTCTTCCCCCACCCCTTGATCCAACTCACCACCAGATGGTGATCAGTCGACAGCTCCGCCCCTCTCTTCACCCGAGTGTCCAAAACATGCGGCCTCAGGTCAGATGATACGATTACGAAATCGATCATTGACCTTTGGCCTAGGGTGCTCTGGTACCACGTGCACTTATGAGCATCCTTATGTTCGAACATGGTGTTTGTTATGGCCATTCCATGGCTAGCACAGAAGTCCAATAACAAACGACCGTTCGGGTTTAGATCAGGGAGGCCCTTCCTCCCAATCACGCCTCTCCAGGTGTCTCCATTGTTTCCCACGTGTGCGTTGAAGTCTCCCAGCAAGACTACGGAGTCCCCTACTGGAGCCCCCTGCAGGGCTCCATTCAGGGTCTCCAAGAAGGCCGAATACTCAGAACTGCGGTTTGGGGCATAGGCACAAACAACAGTCAGAGTTTTCCCCCCCATAACCCGAAGGCGTAGGGAGGCGACCCTCTCGTCCACCGGGATAAACTCCAACATAGCGGTGCTCAGCCGGGGGCTAGTGAGTATCCCCACCCCGGCCCGACGCCTCACACCTTGGGCAACTCCGGAGAAGAATAGAGTCCAACCCCTATCCAGGAGTACGGTTCCAGAGCCAAGACTGTGCGTGGAGGTAAGCCCCACCAGATCCAACTGGTAGCGCTCCACCTCCCGCACTAGTTCCGGCTCCTTCCCCCACAGAGAGGTGACGTTCCACGTCCCCAGAGCCAGTCTCTGCTGCCCGGGTCTGGTCCGTCGAGGTCCCTGACCATCACTGCCACCCATGTGACAGCGCACCCGACCCCAGCGGTTTTTCCCATGAGTGGTGGGCCCACAGGATGGATGGATGGGAGGCACCACGTGGCTTCTTCGGGCTGTACCCGACCGGGCTCCGTGGCAAACCCGGCCACCAGGCGCTCGCTGTCGGGCCCTCCCTCTGGGCCTGGCTCCAGACGGGGGCCCCGGGCTTCCTCCGGGCAGGGTCTCTCCTTTCCTTTTCCTTTCTTTCATGAAGTCGTTTTTGAACCATTCTTAGTCTGGCCCCTCACCTGAGACCAATTTGCCTTGGGAGACCCTACCAGGAGCACTAGGCTCCAGACAACACAGCTCTCAGGTTCATAGGGACACACAAACCTCTCCACCACGATAAGGTGATGGTTCCCAGAGAGGTAATGAGTCAATTATTTTATAATGCTGCATATTAATTATGTACACAGAATATACAACTCGGGAGACTATCCAGATTCTTTTCTGTAGATAATTTAATCAACAAAAAATGTATTATTTTCTAAACACAAAATAGATATGCAATGTGTTTTAAAGTATCAATGTATTCATAGATTTGAATGAACAATTCATTAATGAAGAAACTCGTGTTTTTTGTTGAAAACGTCTCTTAAGACCATTTATTGTCACTTTTGCTGTTGGTTAACTCAGACACTGACACTAGAATTTCAATGAAGTGATAATTACACAAACACAGAGACAACAAAATGATTGAAGACAATCCACATAGTGTTAAAATCAGTTTAATAAAAAATGCACTCAGAGAGGATATAAGGCCGGAACATAATAGGCTGGGGTCAGGGTTGGTTTAGTCTCTGACAAACACTGAATGGCTGAAAGACGTCTATCAAAAACATACTAAACAACTTCTGTCCAACAATCAAACCCTGCATTTAAATGAAATAAAGTTGCATTCAAGGGAACTAAAAAAGAAAAGACATCTGTGTCGTGTAGTTAGGACATAAAAATCAAATCAAACAATTGTTTTTTAAATGTTTCTACTCCCCAAATACCTTTAATAAAATACCAAATTAATTATTACAAAACTAACACTGAAATCAATTATTTTTTAATTGTACAGGACCATGGCAGGAGTCACTGATAAAGGTGTTTCTTGTGTGAAATACATTCAACTTTTTCACCCATGTTGTCCGAACTCATTTAAAGTCTCTTGGCTGTTGTCGACAACAGCCAAGAGACTTTAAATGAGTTCGGACAGTATTATAATGATGCTCACTACATAATGTGTCAATCAAACAGTCATCATCACCAGTTAAACCAGTGGTTCCCAAAGTGGGGGGCACAGAGCTATTGTAGAGGGAGGCGCAGCAATGCTTGAGCCCTGCTAGCATAACATGGACAAGTTTGTGACAGGGCTCCCAGGGGGGAATCGAAAATATTCTTATCTACAAAAGGGGGGCCCTGCAGAAAAGGTTTGGGAACCACTGAGTTAAACCAACCAGCACCAAGGCCTGCACACAGTCATCCCTCTGTCGGTCAAAGATAATCACATGTGGGTAAATATTCTCCTCGCATCTGCACAGAGAGTACACATTCATACAAGTCACTGTTGTACAATGAACCAGAAGGACAGGCTCATAGCTATTCGGGCCTTCAAATGAAACACTTTAACTTTTCATCTTGATTTGAACACTGATTTGTCATTAACATTAAGACAGAAGTATTCAGTGAATAAAATAGAACCAGATGGTGTATTTTATACACTGGCTAGAGCTAGCAGGCCATTAGCTTAGCTTAGCATAAAGACAGCTAGTCCAGCTCTGCCCAAACATAAAATAAAAGCTCACTGATGTGTTTGTGGTTTTACAGGGAGTGACTAATTGTTGGTCGGACGAGTGACTCTCAGGCTTCACAAGACCATGCTAGCTGTTTCCAGTCTTTGTGCTAGGCTAAGCTAACATACTCCTGGCTCTAGCTTCATATTTAGCGTAACCTTCACATATGAGAGTGGAAGTGTTAACATGATTTAAAATCAGTTTGAATAGCAGAATATAAGAATATAGAATATAGAATATTTGAAAGTTTCTGATTGAAATCATTACATCACAATATTAGTTAAACATTTACTAAATGGTTTCTAAAGCAGTAATACTGAAAAGCAATGCTTGTTCATTGTGCTATTTACTTAGTCTTTGCAATGAACCTGGCCCAGCCATCATCTGAAAAGTGGAAAAAAAATAATGGTTGTCATAATTTGTATGGATCGGCATAGAGCCTGGAGCTCTTTATTTTTATTAATTTAGACTCCAAAATTTTATTTAAATTCATCAGGATTCACCCACCAGTTGGACTTCTACCCTCTCATGTTGTCTACGTGTTATACTACAGATAGGCACGATAAAACTCTTCTCTCTGTTTTATCTCCTTTTTCAACTCTTCCTCTCATTTGATTTGTTTTGCAACATCCAGATAGGCGGAGTGGGTCTCCCTCTCAGCGGGGCAGGTGTTCGTGAACTCCTCCCTCTGATATGCGCAGTTTAAATACCTCCACACCCCTGTCATCTCCACTGGAATCTCAAAGCCTCTGTATTTCTTGGCAACGACCTGCAAACAGAAAAATGTGAGCAGAAGTGTTGGTCATCTGAGATATCCAAATATTCTCAAAATTGATTATCTCTTGAATTTGGAGCAAAAGAGAACCCATTCTCTTTCCTACAGTATGACCATGAAGCTGAATAAACCTTAAGGATGTGCAGTTTAGGCAGCAGGTTGCAGTCAGCCAGGGTGAGCTCCGAGCCATCTAGAAAGCTCCTGGAGGACTCGGGCAGATCTCCTGAGGCGTCAGCATCAATCTCCTCAGGCAAAGGAGTCCTCAGGAAGTTATCAAGATGCCGGAGAGACTTCAGCAAGGCATTCTCTAAGGCTGCAGATAGAGATACAGACAGAAAGAGCAGCAGACAAATAGATCAGAGGATATGTCTCCTTGAGGGACACTAAAGGGATAAATATCATCATTACAGAATCACAAGCTGTAAACTCAACACTGACACATCATCAGCGTGTGAAGTTAACATCCACATCCAACCTCACAGAGCAACCTTATCATTAATTTGGAGTTGTGTTTGTGTCCACCTGATAGCTCTGTTCTTGGTCTCTACCAACTCCTGAGAGAAACATCTGTCCCTTTAGCTGCTCAATGCTCTACAATGTTCACCAGATAGTTTCTAACTGTGTATGTTTGCTGCTGTGGGTTTATCAAAGCTTTTCAGCCCGCTGCCTATATTAAGGCCCTGTCACACATATCCGTATGACAAGAAACGTATGCCGGCGCATACGAATATTTGTCAGAGTCCAAATACGTCCAACTTTTCATCGGATCGGAAAAGTCAACATATACAGATACGCATGTCTAACCTATTGATAGCGCATCACTTACTAGTACAAAATGTATCAGACGAATGCCCAACGAATGTATAAGATATACAAAAATATGGCGTATACAAAATATCGGCAACACGCTGGTTTACGTTAATATAAGGTAAGATATAAGTAGTATTCGTTAAGAGCTCACTGTGTTACGCTGGGGTGTGTTTTTAAATGCTGATGTTTTGAACATGTTCAAAATTACCGGACGTACCCGATGTGTGCTTCATAAGATATGCAGACGTTAAGTGACGTAAGACTTACGTGAATACGGAATACGTAGGTGAATATTTACCTACGTAAATACAGTACGTGAATACTTACCTACGTAAATATAGTACGTAAATACCTACGTGAATACCAACCTGACTACGTTAGAGGTACGTTAGATGTCGGCTGACGGTGAATCCTACACCCAATTTATTGATAATGAGTGGATACCCTATTCCTACCCTATGTTAAGATTATTCCTGACGACGGAGTAATTTATTAAACGTGTTTCTACAGTACAGCTAGAGTTCAGCATTTTAGCCGTTCTCCAGCATCAGCATGACGTGAACCAAATGGTACTTTTTCAGCTCTGTTGGCCAGAAGCTCTGATACGTTTTAAATAGGTAAGTGATAAGCTATCAATGTTTGACATACGTATAATAATTCGTTATGTATTCGTTATGTATATGCATGTATGTATATACGCTGGCATAGGTTTCTGCCATACGGAACTGTGTATGTCTGGTGTGTTCGGCGTATCGTCTGCATCCTTCAAACGATCACAACTTACCCTTAATTTATATCAACCTATTGCCGATATTTCGTATGCGGCAGCATACGTTTCTGTCATATGGATATGTGTGACAGGGCCTTTAGCTGGTGGTCCACCACTTTGGTTGAAAGGAAAACACTTTTTCTGGGTGAAATGATTTGAAGTCAGCCCCTCACACAGACTCTCTCTCTTACCACAGTTGGTGTCTTTCCTCTGGTTTTTGATGTAAGCTGAGAACTTGGCGAACACATCGATTCCTGCTGTGTTGGATTCAGGATGTTTGGGAGCTAGTCGAGGGTAGCTGATGTGAAAGACAAGAAAAGAAGTCAGCTGGATACCTCTGCACACTTTTTTAAGTAATAGTGTGTAAATATGTTTGACTGTACCGGGGTGGGTTCAGTTTTTCCTCCAGGAACTCCTCGATCTTGTTGACATCGACCTTGACCTCGCCATTAAAGGTGACAAAAGGAGGGTTGGTTCCTGGAGCGAGGTCCTGCAGGTCAGCCGGCTTCCTGACAACAGACACACAATAGACACTTGAAAAGACTGTAATAAGTCTTTATTCATCTCAAATATAAGTTATCCTCATGCCACAGAGACTGAAGCAACCATAGACTTGTTTTACACAAATGTTATTTCAAGCATGAGAATGAATGTTCTGCATTGTGGGCCAAAAGGACAAAATGTATCCAACAAGAGGGAAAACAACATTAATGGCACTCCCAATAAAGAAATGTGTATATGTGTGTGTTGTATACTGTATTACCGTTTGAGGTCGACAGTGGTGACGTTGAAGATTACTCCTTTAAGCCATAGGATCATAAAGAGTCTCTGAGAAAATGGACAGTTACCAATGCTCTCCCCATCACTTCCCGCCTAAACACACACACACACACACACACACACACACACACACACACACATACACACACACACACACACACACACACACACACACACACACACACACACACACATACTTGTTAACAGTGTGCATGTATAGGAATGGTACAAGGACACAAATATTATAGATATTATATAGTACATCATGGACCTGTAACAGATCTTCACAATAGAACGCATCGTGGGTCTACTCAGGTCACAAAGACAGAAGCTTTAGAGAAAGTTATTTTGTTAAACTACTTTTCCCAAAGGTCATTCATGAGTTTTTACACTCAATGATAAAAGTATTTGCCTTGAGCACTGCTGTCACATCCCGTCTTTAGATAGATAGCAATGAATGAAAAGACTATGTGTAATATAATCTGCATACTGAGGGAGCAATAACTAACAGAGCGGATCGAGTGAAAGGTAAATAAAAAGGTTATATTTCTCTGTAGGCTCCTTCCCATAATGTTGTCAGACTTATAATAATAATCTGAGCTGTCAGTGCAGAAACAAATTTTTAGTGGATGAACATTAATGAAGTATTACGTTGCTGCAGCCCCATCAGACAGTCAGACACAAAACATGGGAACATAGGGTCCAGGTTGAAATGTATCATTGATTGGTACAGTCATAAAGATGTATAGATGCATTCACATTTTGACCCACATCATTCAACATCAATCATTTCTAAATTAGTTCTAAAACTGAACCTTTGGTGGCATTAAGAACACTGGAGGAGAGACCACTGAACTGCACAACATATGACCTTTTCTTAACCATAACCATGTAAATTCTGACCTTAACCATTCCCCAACCATACTATAGCTGCCATGCAGGGATACTGTATGAATATATCAATCAAACGAGATCTACAGTGACTGATCAGAAACATGCATCACTTACCTTTACAAACAGCTCAATGGTAGGGAAGCCCAATTGTTTAATTGCAATGTCACACCAGGACATGGTGAACAATTGAAAGGTTTGTCTAAAACACCATAAGACATCTTCTTACCCCAATAACAAAAACAAGGAGGGCCAATATAGTATAATCCATGTTGAGTCAAACCAGCACCAAGTCTGCATTTCTGTCTGTGTTCGTGTCTGTCTGCCGGCTCCTCGTACTGCTTGTTGTTTTTTTCCAGCTTTCTCTGGTATGTCAGTGTCTCGTCCACACACAGTCCCTCTTTGTCAGAACACATTTCAAACACAGTCTCAAGTAAAAATGTGTGTGTGTGTAGCAGTCACATTGTGGAGGTAAAATCTGTTACAGAGTCACAATATGGGAATTAAAAAGCAATTTAGGAACAAGAAACTAGGCTAGTGGTTGAAGGGTTGTGTTTAGCCCCTACACACACATTCATTGACTCTTGATAGAGAAAAGATGAGAGAGATGTTGTGACTGAATAGTGCTAGCATGTTCCCTGCCTACATGTTAGCCGTTACCTTGCTAGCTACAGTAGTTCATCTAGCCCTGCAAGAAGTCCCGATGTCACCGAGCTTCATCACTTGCCACTTTCATTTACACAAAGATTATAATCCGACATGAGGGCAGTGGTTGTGTGAAGTTGGGAGAAACTGAATTGTTCAGAAAAGTGGGTGGTGATGGAATCTCGGCTCCATCACAAACACACAATGTATCCAGTGTGTGTGTGTGGCAACAGAGATGGAAAGACTTTTCACACCCACAGCAGCTGAGATGTCTTTTTTGTTTTCTCTCTTTTATTTACACACTAAATACACTGGTAGGAAGTTCAACGCCAAATCAAAATCACTTAATAATAATAATAATAATAATAATAATAATAAACCCAACTGCACCAGTACCAGGAGGTTGTATCTCCCTGCAATCTCACAGCTCAAAGATCTGCTGGATCTTCAGCTGTCATCAGTTTCCCACTAATGTTTCCATGTTGCTCTGTACCTCCTCTCCTCATTACAGTATATATTGGTGCAATGTTGAACCTCATTGTTCATTTAAAATGTGTTCTTATCTCTGGGAATGAAGTCATTGTTTTCTTGAATCCATGCAAAGTAAAACCTTGCTATTCATTTGGGGGTACGATTGGATCCCTGGCCTTTCCCCTGTTGATTCAGTCAAACTCTGCATTCTCTTTAATTTGTGTTGTTTCCTGATTCAAATACAATATATTTGGTCAGAAAATATCAGAATCAGCCTTCAAACCCATCATGTGGGCTTGTTTCCTAAGACAAAGAAAAGCTTCACAACAATATTTATGGAAACATGAAAGAGAATTGACAGAAGTGACAGAAAGAAGGTCTTTGAAAAAGTCGAATAAAGGTTGTTTACAAGTTCCCAGGGAGGGGTTGAGGCTGAGCCGGAGTGTAAGTGGACGGGACAGCTCGGGTCATCAGATCAGCAGCGAAGCAGGGAGAGGAACCGATCTGATTCTAAATCAGTCCTGATATCCAAAACACACTAAACCTTTATTAGTCCACCCGTGTCCTCCTAGCTATCAAACATAATGTACATGCAGAACTTAGTTTGAGCTGAGTATGTGTTTCTTCCAGCAACACTGTGCCCAGAGCGCTAAGCAGCAAACAGCAGGCTAATGAGCTTACAGAGTGAGAATGTAGCGATTAACCCTGCATGCTACCTGCAGCAGCATAGCACTCTTATTCAGTCATTGCTGCCCGAAAACTAGCTGACAAGTGTCAAACACAACCATAAATTAACTGTACTTTAGGAAAAGTCCAAATCTAATAGAGAGTTTGGTGTAATGTTATCATGTGAACATCCTCTGTAGACGTTCTAGTTGGTTCATAGTGTCAGTAAATGAGGCCAGTCTAATCTGTGAACCTCAAGTGCTGTTGAGTCCAGTGACACCGGGAAGCTTGAACCTTTCCACACCATCTACCTCAGTCTGTGCTGCCAGCAGAGTCTCTGACAAAGGAAGCCGTTGTTTGAATGTGAGCTCCCACTGAGAACAGGCTTGTTGTGTGTGTGTGTGTGTGAAGCGGCTCTCAGATATTAGTGCATTTTTCCTTGCTGTTAAACCTCTGTTGGCTGACAGAAGGCTCTTTTATTTCCGCCTCAGTTAGGAATGTCTGCTGCTGAAACAGAGAGATAAACTGACGCCTGAATGTTTGCATGTGTGCAGTTTAGGATGAACCGTACAGTATCTCAATGTTGATTAAAGTTAAAGCACACACATAAAACACCAACAAAAACCTTTATAAGCTTCACAAAGGTCACATTATTTTTACGACAAATGATCGCATCATGTCTCCATAATGGCATCACTAGACATGTTGGGCAACCTGACAACAGCTTAACAGCAGCTCTGAAACACTAGCAAGTATATAGTAGACTGATGTATAAACGTGTATATATGTGCCAATACTAATACTTTATTAAGTATTAACTGTAAGCCACCTATTTTGATATTAGTATCATACGTACGTAGGTTATCAGTGACACATTTTCAGTTGTGGTTTTGTTTAAACTGCTAATGTTAAAATGAACTAATCGCTACATGTTGGATTATGTTGTTTATTTTTGTATCTTGTAGGTATCTATGTGTATTTGGCATGTGGGAAAGGATATATAAATATATATATATTAGGGCTGTCGAATTAGCACGTTAATTTCGATTAATTAATCACAGAAAAAATAACGCGACAAAACAGATTAATCGTGCTCTGAGATGCCTCTTGAGTCTTTACGTCACTGACGCGGCGCGGCCACAGCAGCCTCGTCAACATGATGAAGCGGATGAGAAAACGTTACTTGGCCCAGTGAATGGAAAGTTTACATTAATAAACTCCCGGATGTAACTGTTGATGCTCCGTTCTGTGCAATTCCTGCAGAAAATAATGTTCGTACCATCGGAGAACTTCAAGCCCGAAATATCACCTCAACGCAAAGCACTTAGCAGCTAGCTCAGAGCTAGCTAGCACTGCCGCTGATGCTAAAGTGAGCAACCCGTCTTGTCATACATCTCGATCAGGCGTTCAGACGCAGAATGAGTCCCCTGTATGACTTCGGTCAATATAGAAACAGCTCCATTTGGTCATTTTACGGTGCTATAACTATTAAAACTATAATTGTCTGTTACCTTGTTGTCTTTCAGTGTATATGAAGAGTTGACTCAGGGTGGATATACGGTATGTGCACAGTATGTGTCGGTTCATTACCTTGACATAGAGTGAGATCTCGTAATCCTGGCCTTGGGGTGTTCTGCTGTTCCTGTGCCCAGGGGGAAAAGAGCTCTCCACCCTCCTATGGGTGATCAGTTTCACCTCCTCTCTTGTCTCCTCAATCATCTCCTCTCGCTGGGGGATGTACGAATGGCTGTCCTCCAACAGCACCACTCGCTTTTTCTTCACCTGCTCATTCCTCTTTTTGGGCTGCGATTCGTGTTTGATCACTGACTTCAGCTCCTTTATCCAGTCCTCCTTCCTTGGAAGACTTTTGTCTTCTGGTGATGTTTCCTTCTTCAACCATTCTTGTCTTCCTTTCCCAGATTCCCAGACGTCTTTTTTCACAGGCCTCAGTTCTTTCCTCCACAGTTTCATTCCTGGTGCGCTCTTTTCCTCCCGTTGATCTTTTTTAATCCAGTCATTATCTTTTCTCCTGGGTGACAAAACGTTTGCCATACCACATTCTTCATCCCTGATCAGCTGCAGCTCAGGACACACAATCTCATTTTCCATTGCTTGCTTCAGTCCTTTAACTCTTCCATATATATCCAACTCTTCCTCTCTGTTGTCATCTTGTGGCGTCTCACCCTTCTCTATCTCTATGTCATCATATTTTTGCTTCTCATCCTCTTCTACCTTCCTGTTTTCATTTTGTGGCTTCTCGTCCTTCTCTACCTTTCCTTTTTCATCTTTCTGTTTCTCATCATTCTCCTTACCAAGTTCAAGCTTCTCTCCTCGCAGTTCTTGACACTCTCGATTCTTAGTCTCGGCTATTATTTCTTCAGAAGGGGATATAATGGTGGCATGCTTTTGTTCTTCAAGCTCTCTCCTCGGACTGTCCTCTATCTCTTCAATATCATCATCTAAAACAGTCACAGGCTCTACCGCCATATCTACCGCTCCCTCCATTGCTTCTTCTCCTCTTATTGGTCATCTTGAACATGCGGCGGTCGGGCCGGGCTCGTCACCGGTTCACCATCCCGAGTGGCCGGTCGTAGTAGCAGCTCCCACAGGAGAGCATGGTCCTCGCGTGCCAACATGAGACAAACCTGCTTCAAAAGCTACAGGGTAGTTGTTGGCAATGAAAATCTTAAATCCCTTTTATAGTTAGTCCATAGTACATACCTAGTAGTCAGACTCCACTTTGTCTCTATATTGTCTGCTAATAGCTTTCCAGAGCGCGTACCTGGAATTCCTGCACTCATCCAAATCACCACAGCTGTACGCGATAGTCCGTGCTTTAAGTTTAGCATGGACCTCGCCGTTTATCCAGGCCTTCTGATTTGGGAATGTCTGTGCAGTAATGTTGTAGAATGCGCTAATAGCCGAATCCTGAGTTATTTTCTATTTTCTCGCCTCCATTCATGTGACTGAACCGAGATCGGTCATGACGGATCGGATGGAAGACAGGATTTAAGGAAAACGCAAGTGCGCGTGCTCTAAGGGCCCCATGGATGTGGAAGAACCGGGAAGAACGCTGGAAGATTATAGTAATTGTATGCTCAAATGTTGAGCCATTTTGGCTTCATTGCACCACTGAGCAACTTTATAGGTTCCAACAGGTAATTCCTGTGTTATATACCTTTGTTCTCTCATGCTTATTCTTCAGCGTGTCTAAAGACAGCTGTGTGCCTACTGAGACGCTTTATGGAGGGTTGTTTGGCATTCTAAATCCTAGAATCTGGATACAGTGGATCCATTGTTAGTTTTAAACATAACACATCCACAAATTATAGTTATAATAATAATAATAATAATAATAATAATAATAATAATAATAATAATAATAATAATAATAATAATAATACATTTTATTTATAAGCGCACTTTTCATTTGCGTAAACAAAACTCAAAGTGCTATTTACAGGTTGTGAAGCAAAAAATGCCAGATTGGCCCAACAAAGTGGGAACTGCCCCGTCTTTCAGGAGTAACCGTTGCGAATATCTGGCCTTTAACTGTGTCCAGTTCAGGAAGCAGTCCTCTGTGAAATGCTAGGAACATAACGAAAGGTTTGGTTTGTACTGCTGAGGAATAGGGGTAAACATTTATTTTATCACCATATTCAACTTCATCAACTCCTCTAACCCAACAATTCAGCCTCCGCTCCAGCTAGTGGCTGAAACTCCCTCTGGCATGAACCCCAAAGCATAATATGTTTACTTTAAATTGTTTGGGTTTAGGCTGGGCTAAAACAATAATATAGAATATAGAAACAGAAAATGTATTTTGTCTCATTCAAAACTACACTAGTATTATGATGAGAAGAATAAACTGAACGGTAAGGGTCGAGGAAAAATCATTGTGTATGACGTAAGGTTGTAAAGGCTAGATTATAAAATAATCAATGGGTGTGCATTTTTCCAATATGGTTTTAAATCTCAGAGAAAAAGCAAACTGTGGTTGGAATATTTTTCTGAGCATCTGCTGAGTGCTGTACTGTATGTACATTAAGTTCATGCAGAGGCCCATGAAGTGGCTACTGGGATTTGATTGCAGTGGAAACCAGCTGCGACTAATGAAGAGATGTCCTAATGGATGGACAACTTCAGCCACTTAGCCAGAGAGTTTGATGAAGGGGAACGGGACACCTAGGATGTTCCAAATGAATGTGCTTCTTCAGCCATACAATTCTGGTTATAAAGACAAACAATCATTTATCTCAAGTTAGGTTTCAAATTAAAACTGACTGAGTTCTCAGAACAAAACCGACAGTAAGATAGTGCTATTTAATGGCATGATGATGAAAAGCATGATGTTGGTCTGCATCTATTGTATATTTAAAAAATAAATCCCATGTACATATACACAATCTGTCATGAGCCCTCTCCCTGCCTGGTAACACCACTAATTGTTTTCAATTACCTCCACCTGTCTCTGCTCCACCCTCGTTAACTTACCAGCTGCACTGCATTTACTACTCATCATGCCCTGTATAGAAAGCCCTGTTTTTCAGTCCACACTTGTCAGATCATCTGCAAGCCTACATCGGAAAGCCTGCCTGCCTGCCTGCCTGTCTGCTTGCCTGCCTGCCTGTCTGTCTGCCTGTCTGCTTTCAACTCTGACTCCTGATCTGTGATCTGTTACTACTATTCTGATCTCCAGCCCCGGTAAACCCGACTTGCCTTCCGCCTTACGACTACGAATTTAGAATATCCCTGAACTGTACTACTGCCGTGCCTCATTCGGCCCTGTTGTGTGTGTGTTTTCAATAAAACCTTGATCTCGAAATTGCGCTCCTGGGTCCTCGTCTGTCTGTCCTGACAGAATGATCTGACCATCATGGACCCAGCGCACGCTTAGACCAGCATGCAGGTAGAGACTGAGATGTCTGTCCTACAGCAACTGGAACGCACTGAGGGAGACATCAATCGGATGACCGGCGATATCGCTTCCCTGCTCCAACTCAGCCACCAACAACAACGACAATTTAACCTACAACCACTACTAGCCCACGTCCTGCTGCTACTCACCAATGCGGCCACTCCTGCTTCGTCTGTTCCAGTACCGTCTGCCCTACTCCATCCCGCTGTTGTGTCTTCTCCAGCTGCTTCAGGGTCCAACGCTGCAGTTCCGGCAGTACCGCCTCCAGAACCGAGGATTGGCCATCCGGAACGCTTTGACGGTGACCCGAAGCAGATTCGAGCCTTCCTGACCAGCTGCCGAGTGCAGTTCGCATTACAGCCCAGGACCTTCTCGACGGAGGGAGCCAGGGTGGGTTACGTCATTACCCATCTCACCGGCCGAGCTCGGTTGTAGGGAGCGGCAGAGTTCGACCGGCAGACCCCAGCCTGTGCCTCCTTCAGTGCCTTCGAAGAGGAGATGTTAAAGGTCTTTGACTTAGGTTCAACAACAACCGAAGCATCACAGGCACTGCTGACCACCCACCAGGGCAATCGGACGGTGGCAGACTTCTCCATAGACTTTCGTACCCTGGCAAGTCGCAGCTCGTGGAACTCCGAGGCACTGGTGTACGCCTTCCTCCACAGCCTGGCGGACTACATTAAAGACGAGCTCGTCTCTCATGAGCAGCCCAAGACACTTGATGACGCCATTGCCCTTGCCGTTCGCATTGATCGGCGTATACAGACCCGCAGAAGAGAGAGAGAGGGCGTCTGAGTCAACCAGCCATCCGCATTCGGGGGGAGTCCTCCACGTTCCACCCCCCGCCTGTCAAGCCCGTCAAAAGCCGCAGCTCACCAGGTGTAGGGGAGATCCGGGTGAGCTCAATACATCTTCAGTCTCCCCCCATCCGAAAACCCCTGCTTCAGCTCCGCCTTCGACTTTCCGACACAACTCACACCCTGGCCGCCCTAGTGGATTCTGGAGACGAAACAAACATAATGGACACAGAGCTCGCGCGGCAACTGGGCGTGAGTCGTCAACAACTCACTCAACCCGTTCCTGCACGAGCCCTGGATGGACACCGTCTCGGCACCATCACTCACATCACGGCCCCTGTGACAATTCCGCTGTCAGGAAACCACCAGGAGTCCATCCAGTTCCATCTCCTACCCTCACCCGGCCAACCACTCATCCTTGGATTTCCGTGGCTCCGTCTTCATAACCCCCAACTGGACTGGGAAACAGGCACAATACGCGAGTGGGGGAGGGGCTGCCATCGGACCTGCCTAAAGGGAGCCATCTTGCCAATCGACCGGGGAGCTTCCAGCACCACCCCCAACATATCCAATGTTCCTGCCTGTTATCACAACTTGAGAGAGGTGTTCAACAAGTCCAAGGCCACGTCTCTGCCACCACACAGACCATATGACTGCGCCATCGACCTTCTGCCTGGCACCACACCCCCGAAGGGCCGTCTCTACTCTCTGTCAGCCCCAGAAAGAAAAGCCATGGAGGACTACATAAACGACTCACTGGCCACCGGCATAATCCGTCCATCATCTTCCCCCGCGGGAGCGGGATTCTTCTTTATCGGAAAGAAGGATGGCTCTCTCCGTCCGTGCATCGATTACCGGGGCTTGAACGACATTACAGTGAAGAATCGTTATCCTCTACCCCTACTCTCCTCTGCCTTTGAACTGCTGCAAGGGGCCACAGTGTTCACCAAGCTAGACCTGCGGAATGCCTACCATCTGGTGCGGATGAGGGAGGGTGACGAGTGGAAGACTGCATTCAACACTCCAACAGGACACTACGAATATTTCGTCATCCCGTTCGGTCTCACCAATGCCCCGGGAGTGTTCCAGGCGCTGGTAAACGACATCCTCAGAGACATGCTCAATAAGTTTGTTTTCGTTTACCTTGACGACATTTTTATCTTTTCAAAAACTCAGACAGAACACACTCACCATGTCCAGTTGGTGCTACGCCGGTTGCTGGAGAACTCTCTCTTCGTGAAGGCAGAGAAGTGCGAGTTCCACGCCAAGTCTGTCTCATTCCTGGGTTATGTGGTGACCGAAGGCAGCGTTCAAATGGATCCTGCAAAGGTGTCTGCTGTGGTGTCGTGGCCGGTTCCAGAGACCCGTAAGAAACTGCAGCAGTTCCTGGGGTTCGCCAACTTTTATAGGAGATTCATCCGGGGTTACAGCACAGTGGCAGTACCACTCACTGCGCTGACCAGCGTGAAACAGCCGTTTCAGTGGACAGCAGCCGCTGACAGAGCCTTCAAGACCCTCAAAGCTCGTTTCACCTCAGGCCCTATTCTCCAAATGCCTGACGCTGGACGGCAGTTTGTGGTGGAGGTGGATGCTTCGGATGTAGGAGTTGGAGCGGTGCTTTCCCAACGAGCAGCAGAGGATGGCAAGATGCACCCCTGTGCCTTTTACTCCCGTAGACTGACTCCAGCAGAATGCAACTACGACATCGGCAACCGCGAGCTACTGGCCGTCAAGCTCGCCCTCGAGGAGTGGCGCCACTGGTTGGAGGGGTCTAAAGTTCCGTTTGTGGTCTGGACAGACCATAAAAACCTGGAGTATATCCAGACAGCCAGGAGGCTGAACTCCCGCCAGCGTCGGTGATCATTATTCTTCACCCGTTTTAACTTCACGCTCTCCTACCGTCCTGGCTCCCGCAATATCAAGCCCGACGCACTCTCCAGGATGTTTCAGAAGGATGAGGCATCCAATGAGGAGTCGACAACCAACCTCCCAAGCCCCTGTGTTGTTGCTGCCTTGACCTGGGACATTGAGGAGCAGGTCAGAGAAACCATCCGGAACCAGCCGGGCCCCAGTGCATGCCCCTCTAACCGTCTCTTTGTCCCAGCAGATCTGAGGTGATTCAGTGGGGGCACGACTCTCACCTGGCCTGTCACCCCGGAATCACACGCACCCTCCATCTGCTCTCCCAACGTTTCTGGTGGCCGTTGATGAGAAAAGATATCCAGGGGTTTGTTAGAGCTTGCCCCACTTGCAACCAGCACAAGACCCCCAGTCAGCCCCCAGCTGGGTTACTCCAGCCTCTGCCAGTGCCCATGCGACCCTGGTCCCATATCTCCCTGGACTTTGTTACGGGCCTTCCGCTATCTGAAGGAAACACTGTCGTCCTCACCATCGTTGACTGCTTCAGTAAAATGATCCACTTCGTGCCCCTCCCAAAGCTGCCAACTGCAAAGGAGACTGCCCGGGTGGTCTTGGAACATGTGTTTCGAGTCCATGGTCTGCCCAGGGATATTGTGTCAGACCGAGGCCCTCAATACTCTGCAGCCTTCTGGAAGGAATTCTGCAACCTTCTTGGGGCCACCGCCAGTCTGTCATCGGGATTCCACCCACAGTCGACTGGTCAAACGGAGCGCATGAACCAGGAGCTGGAGAAGGCACTGAGGTGTGTGTGACCTCACGCAACCCCCGTGCTTGGGCCCAACATCTTCTCTGGGTAGAATATGCCCACAACTCACTCACCAGTTCTGCCACCGGACTCTCCCCCTTTCAATGTGTTTATGGATATCAACCACCTCTGTCAGGAGGGAGATGCTACCTGTCCCTCTGCGCTCGCCTATGCCCGCCGCTGCCACCGCACATGGGCCCAGGCTCGCGCCACACTCCTGAAGTCCAGTGCAAGCTATGCTATCGGAGCTAACCGGAGGAGGACCCCAGCACCAGGTGGAGGTGGAGTCGCGGAAACTGGCGCCTCGCTTCATTGGACCCTTTCCCATACAGAGGGTCATCAGCCCTACGGCAGTCCGACTACTGCTACCCAAGACCATGAAGGTACATCCCACCTTCCACGTCTCCAAGCTCAGACCTGTACATGAGAGCCCACTGGTCCCAGCAGCACCACCGCCTCCTCCTCCGCGCTTCCTCGACGGTGGCCCCGTCTACACGGTCCGGCGACTGCTCCGCTCTCGACTAAGGGGTAGGGGCATCCAATATCTGGTGGACTGGGAGGGTTATGGTCCTGAAGAGAAGTCTTGGGTTCCCGCTGGAAGAATTGTGGATCCGGCCCTCACCACTGAATTCCATCGCCAACACCCTGACCAGCCATCTCTCCGACGGGGTCGGCGCAGGGCTTCTTGCCATGTAGATCCACTTCCAGGCCCTGCTGCCCCTGCTCCGGTGTCTAGTCCTGACCCTGAACCTGGTTCTGAGCTGGGGCCCTCGGATGTCGAGTCTTCTGATGGAGACGGTGCCGCTGAGGATATGGACTCTGACCGCTCAGAGGAATTCTGACCCTCCGCCGGCTTCCCCTCCTCCCGCCCGGCTTGGTGGTGTTTCTTGGGGACTTCTGGAGCCGTCCCTTGGGGGGGGGGGGGGGTCCTGTCATGAGCCCTCTCCCTGCCTGGTAACACCACTAATTGTTTTCAATTACCTCCACCTGTCTCTGCTCCACCCTCGTTAACTTACCAGCTGCACTGCATTTACTACTCATCATGCCCTGTATAGAAAGCCCTGTTTTTCAGTCCACACTTGTCAGATCATCTGCAAGCCTACATCGGAAATCTTGCCTGCCTGCCTGTCTGTCTGTCTGCTTTCAACTCTGACTCCTGATCTGTGATCTGTTACTACTACTCTGATCTCCAGCCCCGGTAAACCCGACTTGCCTTCCGCCTTACGACTACGAGTTTAGAATATCCCTGAACTGTGTGTGTGTGTGTGTGTGTGTGTGTGTGTGTGTGTAATAAAACCTTGATCTCGAAATTGCGCTCCTGGGTCCTCGTCTGTCTGTCCTGACACAATCAGTGATTGTATATACTACTAAAACGTTCTCACTCCCAACTTGTCAAATACGGACATTGATCGGATCCCTTGGCTTCACTTTTAAGTGCACTGGGTAACCCTTTAGCTCCATTTTTCATCGTGCAGGGTAGTCCTTCAAAACGCTGTTAACGTTGCGTACATGAGATAAGTATGTGACGTAAATTAAGAATATTACTTTACTTCCTGAGAAGGCTGGGGTCCTTCAAAATCTGCAAAAAACTACTGTTGATGTTCTACCAGTCTGTGGTTGCCAGCGCTCTCTTCTATGCTGTGGTGTGTTGGGGAGGAAGCAGCAAGTAGAGGGACGTTGGGCGGCTGGACAGACTGGTGAGGAGGGCGGCTGGACAGACTGGTGAGGAGGGCTGGCTCTGTAGTGGGCACAGAGCTGGACTCCCTGGTGACAGTAGCAGAGAGAAGGACTCTTGATAAACTGTCATCCATCCTGGACAATGCCCTGCACAGCACACTCACCCGGCAGAGGAGCGTGTTCAGTGGCAGGCTGCGGGCCCTGTCCTGCTCCACAGACAGGCTCAATAACTCTTTTGTCCAAGAATTCAAACTTTCCAAACATTTCATACACTTCAAACCATTAAACAAAAACAGTGGCAATGTTGCAGTGTTGTAAAATTACTTTTGTAATTATTTATAACAGTCTGTATTTTTACATTTGTATTTATAATGTACAGCCTTTATCGCTTATTTTAAATGTTATTAATACTCAATGGAGGGAGGGGAGGGGTGTGTAATGTTAAAAATTGTATAATGTCTTTTAAGCTACTGGATGCCTACATTTTCCTCGGGATGAATAAAGTATCTATCTACTATACTTAGGTTTAGGAAATGATCCTCGTTTGAGTTAAAATAACTGTTTGTTACATTACGTATGTTTAGTATGTTGCATACATGATGTAAGTTAAGTAGGTTAACCAACATACGTATTCTATCAGATATAAAACAATAGTTTTACATCTTTGGCTTTAACGATGCCATGGCACTACACTGCAAAGAAATTGCCATTTTATTAACCCTCAAGACATAAACGTCCTGCTTCTTGAGTACAGATCCAAACATGGTGTCAAAACAAAGCTGTACAGTGCCTCACACTGTTTAGTTTGTGTTTTTATTTGACCCGTCCATCCATTGCGACCATTACCCTACGCTGACTTTGTCTCTTTCTAACAGTGAAAATGTCACGGTACAGGGCAAACATGGCCAGGGAACTAAACTGGAAGGGGAAGTCCGGGCAGGAAGTCGGGGGAAGCCGGCGAGACGGGGCTGGAGGCCGGCTGTTGGAAAAATATTCTTAACACCACAAAGTCAGGATCCAAATCAAATAAGAGTTTTAATCAATATTCTTGCAAGAAGGAGCTGAGTTTATACATACAAAAGATGATCAAACTCACACATGTAAGCTTGTAAGACTGTCGTGTGCTGCTCAGAGGAGTAAATGTCTCTGCTGTAGTATTTATACTCAGTTCAAAAGTCAGGAAGTCAGGAGGTAGTTTAGGTCAGTCCTTTTGTTTACACAAGTGGGGGTTTACAGTAAAGACAGATGTGCTGATCAATCAACTGAGGAATGTTCTTTGATTGATCCATAGTTCAGCTGCAGTTCACATTCTTGTCCCCTGCTGTGCTAAACACTCAGTATCTGTATTTTTCCCATCACCGGCAAAGCGGGCATGGCTGCTTTGGAGGCAGACGGGGCGGGCGGAGCCACTCTGGAGGCAGATGAGGTCACTCTGGAGGACGCAGATGCGGGCGGTGCCGCTCTGATGGCAGATGAGGCCACTCTGGAGGCCGGCGAGGCGGCCGGTGCCGCTCTGGAGGCCGGTGCCGCTCTGGAGGCCTGTGCCGCTCTGGAGGCGGGCAGAGCCTCTCTGGAGGCAGATGAGGCCACTCTGGAGGACGGCGAGGCCGCTCTGGAGGCAGATGGGGGGAGCAGAGCCACTCAAGAGGCTGGGCTACCGGCGGAGGGAGCCACTCAGGAGGCCGGGCTGGAGGCGGGCAGAGCCGCTCAGGAGGTCGGCGGAGAGGACGGCAGCAGCGGGGACTGGGGTCTGCAGCGGTCCGGCAGCAACGGGGACTGGGGTCTGCAGCGGCCGGAACTGGGAAAAGTAGAGCAATAAATGGAGAATTATGAAAACTGGAAATTGTAAAAGCAATTACTTTTCCCCTTTTGAAGATGTTTCAGGAATCCTTCAGCAACAGTCTTCTCCCCACATCCATGAGCGGTGCCCTAATCACATTCCATTTAAAACCAGGAAAACCAAACACAAAATGTGAAAATATGCACCCAATTAGCCTTTTAAATTCAGATACAAAGATTATTTGCAAAGTTCTTGCAAGAAGAGTTGAGGGCCTGCTTCGTGGTAGATGACCAAAATGGATTTATACAAGTTTTTGTTTAAAGGGCTTTAACAATGTCAGACGAGCTCAAAATGTTACACAGCCAGAGAGGGCCAAACAACACCGCTTTACTCTCACTTGATGGGGAGAAGGCCTTCATCTGTTATCAGAATACATTTAGCAAATGAGTTAGATTGCTTTGTACTGGGCTCACTGCAGAAGTCTTGACCAATAGCTTGGTCTCTAAACCTTTTAACAGCTCTAGAAGTGGCCTTCAAGTAAGTCCTCACCATTGCTATTTATTCTTGCAATACAACCATGCGCTATAGCGGTGAGGATGCATACTGAGATTTATGGAATTCAAGAAGATCATTTAGAACAGGGGTGCCCAAAAGGTTGAGTGTAGTGAGGGTAGATCGTGCACCGTTAAAACAAATATACATATGTATTCCCCCTGAAATTCAAGTTTTTTGTTTTTTTCTTGCCTTGCGCATTCACCACTCTTTTGCTCTCGCACACACACCTCCGACAGCACCCCCCCTAAAACGTAGCTCATAAGCCCAAAAAGTGTGGGCACCCCTGATTTAGAACATAAAATAGCACTTTTTTGCAAATGATGTAATTTTGCTACTAGAAAATTAAGCAGATCTAAATACCTGATATAATATACAGACAACCTTATTGTATTGAATATGATTAACGTTTAGTTTGACACTTATAAGTATAAGAACTAAGATGAACTGGCAACGAGGGGAATAAACACACACGATTCAATAATCTGGGAGGGAGAGGATAATGACACACAGGTGAAACTGGGAAACACAACGAGGAGCTAACTTGCGGGACTCCCCTCGTAGGGGCAGATCCCGAGTGGAGAGCTATACCCTTTTGGCCTGGTCAATACGTGGGGGCAGGGATCCGTCAACAATCAGCCATCCTCTTGTACCAAGCTGAACTTCAGAGTAGCACCTGCCGGGCCCGGCTCCAGGTGCAATGATATTGGCAGACGAAGGCAGAGGGAACACTGGACTCCGTCTCAAGGTCAGGGAACCACGCCGGCTAATAAGCCATAGGCACACTGGGAGGGAGAGAGAGACCGAAACAGAGCCAGGCAAGGTGTTATGTGCATACTCCACCAAAATAAGATGTTTGCTCCAGGTGGCTGGGTTCTGGGAGGCAGATAGAGCTCAAGCTCCTGATTAAGCCGCTCCACCTGACCATTGGAGTAGGGGTGGTACCCCGAGGAGAGACCAAGGAGGGAGCAGAAAGTCCTCCAAAATGGTAAGATTAATTGTGGCCCCTGCTCTGACACCACGTCCTTAGGAAAACCATGGAGACAAAAAACATGGAACAGAATAGCCTCTGCCGTCTCCTTGGCAAATGGCAATTTGGGCAGAGGGATAAAGTGTACCATCTTGGAGAATCTGTCCACCATGATGGTGCTATCTTTAGATGGTGTGATCTTCTGTACGAAATTCAAGGAGATCTCAGACCATGGTCAATGATGCGACACAAGCAGCGGACGCAGGAAATCAGAAAGGGACCGGCTTGATGTGTTGTGGTACTTGTGTATGAATGCACTGGATTAATCAATCTTTAAAATGTAACTTTACAAATATATTTTAAATAATTAAAGCGTAGATAATGTCATTTTGTTGTTAATCCTGCAGTCTTTGATATTACTGCATAGGCTTGTGTGTGTGTGTGTGTGTGTGTGTGTGTGTGTGTGTGTGTGTTTGCGTGTGCAGATTCAATCTCAGTGAGCTACTGTAATACCATTGGCATCGGCATTTGCCTCCATAACCATGGTAACAAAACCTACACATCAACTTGCTCGATGGGGCCAAGTAGGAGAAACGGCGACAGCAGCAGATTATTTAGCTATACTTGAAACGGAGAGTGTGTTCTGACGTATTGATGCATATATAAGGTAGAAAATAGGTTTACGACTATTATTAGCAGTCTCATTAGTTTTGATTTGTGGATGTTTCCTCCTGTTTACTCCCCCTGTAGACTCATTTCATTACACTGGTTGTGCACTTTTTATGAGAAAATAAACTGGAATACTCACCAGAAGAGACAGAAGTGATGCAGTGGTGTGGCCTTGATTAAAATTAAAAATTGCTAAGAAATGACTACCCAAGTATTACATTTGTTGAGGACGAGGTCTGTTTTATGTTGCCCCCATCAGAGGCTTAGCCTGGGAACATAATTTGCAGATAAATTGGGGAAGGTGGAGAAGTATGAAGAGCTGTTTTCACTAATCCCATTTCACCTTGAAGCTGTTTGACTCTTTTCTCTCATTTGTAGCCAGACTCCATCAGCTCACAGCCCGGAAATCAAGTTCTAAACTTTGCTCTTGTATGTGGAGTAAGAAGAGGATTTGAGCCAGCGAATCTTGAAAAATTACAAAAAAACTGTCAATATAGAGTGGCCTGGGTTTTTTTGGGGGTTCTGGCTGTTCCCTGGTGACGCAGAGCAGACAGGTATGCACAGTGAGATTTTCTGGCTCTCTCATGTTGCACAGGTGCCGGAGGCTGATATGACACAAAGTAATAGGCCTCTAACAGCCCATGTGGAGATGGCGGTCAGAACAGCTTTAGATAGCAGCAGTTTAACAGCAGCTACCTGGGATTGTGTCAACAACACAATGATTTTACTCAATGCCATTATTTTGACATTACACCTGTCAATACACCTGTCACCCTTAAGTGATTTAAGACTTGGACATTGTGTGGCATCACCAAGATGTGTTAAAAACAAACTGGATCTTTATCCCCACTGATTTCAAGCCTTCTTTAGATGCAAAAGCAGAACGGGATAAAACAATTAGAGAAGGTGTTACCTCAGTCCCCAGCAGCAGGATTGTGAACTTATTTCTTTTACTGACTTTTACTGACTTGTACTTGTACAATTATGCAAGTAATTTCTTTTTTTTTATATAGTTAAAATAAGTACACGTTTTTATTCAGTAAGGAGAGAAATAGGACACCATTACTAGAAGCACAATGTTTGAAGGTAAATTTTATAATGTTCATGCATACATATTATTTTATTTATTTATAATCTTTTTTTAAACTTTTTTTAACTTTTTTTATAATCTTTCAAACGGCATTTTGATCTCCCTGTTTGTATCACACAGATAAATTGACAATAAAATTGACTTTGACTGACTTGAATTTGACTAAATTGGTGCCTTTGCCAGGGATAAAATCATGGCCAGAATGCACCAAATTGCACCATTAAAAAATAGCATTTTTGGGGGGTCCACAGGCCTTCCTCGGGAGATCACCCTTTTGTCACCTTTTTTACCCCTGATGAGTTTGCATGCATGATTTAGGTCATTGACTTCCTTTCATTGTGTTGAATAAGATACTTCACAACGGTGCAGAACACAGACTCGGGGAACAGAGTATGTTTGAACAGTTTATTGATGTGATACTCAAAAGCAGGCGATATGGTGAGGGTGGATGACAGGGAATGGCGTGGGAATGGAAAGGCAGGCAGGCAGGTGAGCCGAGACGAGTAGCGACCATCAGGTCCCAGCCTACTGAAAGAGACCAGAAGCATGTTACCACCACGCTTATATTGTGTGACTGATTACCTGACTCCGTCCAGCTGTCTGATCTCCAGCTGAGACACACCCATCTCTCCACCAGCAGCTGGTGCCGAAACTACACCCCTATATATATATATACACACACACACACATACATACAGGAACTTCATTCATCAATTAATTACTTAATTATAGCTACAGCGAGGGAGATAGCTTAAAGTGTGCACACCATGGTTATATTAAGGAGAAGAGGTAGACTGCGACGGTTACCACCACGGTTTAAGCTAATATCTCTCCGTGTGCAGCTGTCAACGAGCATAAGCTGACGTTGTTGATGCACCCCATCCTCGCCACCGTACAACAAAATAAAAAAAGTTGGCTCCAGTGTAGCTGTTAAAGTCAAATAAAAAGTACGGTTGCTAATATATTTGTATTAATATCGTATTACTCCAAAAGTCGTAAATAATAAAAGCCAGGGAAGCACATATAATAAAGCCTTGGAGGCGGAAGAGGTTGAATGAACCTGGTTAAAGGGCCTACGAAATGATATTTCGTCAATGTTATTGGGCTTGGTATATTGATGTATTCGTAATAAATCACGATCATAACAGCATAAAAAGGACTTCCGCTAACAATAATCGGTCGCTGCGCCGAGAGCATCCACTTCGGCAATGTTCGGGCGATGACTGTCACAAGTAGAATACAGCCGCCGCCAGTGTTCGTCTGCATTGAAGCGTCCAGCAAAGACTGCTATCAATTATTACGAGAAAGAATGGACAACAATCGATCGCCAAGGATAATTGTGAAGCGATGTATTGTATGGGGATGTGGGGCCGTCTCCAAATCTAGCTTTCTGTGTTTATGGACAAGACAAGTGCGTCGATGAAACTGATGATTTGTGGGCAGCACTTTGAGAGATCGTGTTTCGAACAAACTATGCTCGCCAAGGAAATGAGATTCAAAAATAATTTAAAACTGAACGCAGATGCTATGCCTACAATACTGCCGAGACCCCAGCCAGTGCAGAGTCCTCCACCAAAGAGACGACAAAATGCATTCGCCAAAAGGGAGAGAGCAAAGGTAAGCCGTGCTACTTGTTTACTTTATTTATTGTTTCAAGCATAAAGCCATAATCGGTCTAGGCCTACTGTATGTAACGAGTTTACACCAGGCCCTAGCCAATATCTGTGTGTTATTGTTTGTAGTAATAACTTTAGCTAATTACACTTCATTAGCTTAATTAAGTATAGATTCAATGTTTATAACAGACTTCCCCGTTTTATTCTGTAGTTTGAGTAAAGCTTGAGTCTATTTAACTTTTAACTATCACCCTATTATTACATAAGTATTGGAAACATTGTTGAATGAAGCCACTGACAGAACTGAGGATATGATGATCAGCGACAATCTATTAGACATCCACACTGGGGAGGAAGCTGTGTGTACACCAGTAAGTATACAGACTGTGCGTCATCTGTACATTACAGTTGTAGTACCAGTAGATCTGCACATGACGTGCTAAAAATACAATCACCACATGCATGTACATAATTCATATATTTGTTTAATTTGATATCATTGCTCTCTCAATCAATTCAACCACATCTTTTATTATGAATGTTATTAGATATTTTCTTTACGCAGACATGTATAAACATGCAATACAATTTCAAGCTGGTTTGAAAGATTTATTAGTAAAGTTGTGTTTTGTACATTTCAGACATGTCAGAAAGAAATTGCTGTGCAGACGGATCCCCCTCCATGGAAACACCACAAGTCCATGCAGGCGCGACCACGTGTCAGGTCAGCTGGACTGCAAGTTCCAATCCAAGTTGGTTGTTCCAAAGGTCAACATCATAATATATATATATATATATATATATATATATATATATATATATATATATATATATATATATATATATATATATTATATAATGCTTGATTATAAAACATCTTTTTTGCAGAGTATGTTACTGAACTCTTGACCGAGACTCAATGCTTTGTGCCAAGACAATGTTGATGAGGAACCGTTCGAAGTCCCAGCTCCACTCAGCAGTCGGTGGAAGAACCAAACAAGAGGGATGCTGTTGTGCTGTATAGACGCAGATTCAATCACTGAACTGACATTGTGTTTTGTTAGTGACTCTAATAAAGTGCTGATACTTGAACGACGTGTAGTTGTCAGATGGAAACGTAGCACAGATCTTTTGAATGGCACATGATGGCATTCTGTGGTTCTTACCAAGTATTCCCCAACAAAATCTCACCAGCTGGCGGTATGCCACATAGTGATACATTATGTAAAGTACAAGATAATACATGTCAAGGGTAATCACTTCAACCTTATTTGCTTATTTATCTATTTATTCTGTGACTGCCAGAGTGACCATTCGACTCCCCATAAATACATCAAAGTTTCTGCACTCTACACATTTGTGCACACTCATTACGTGGTTGATCACCTGCTTGTTGTCTGTCCCTCTTCGAATACCTTTGGTAGGCTGTCTGCAACACCCAAACATCCAGACACTTTGATTTGAATCCTGGGTGATCTGTTATGCAGGTTATGTTTGCACCATGTCCCTCATATTCATTGAATTCCTCCATGACATCCTTTTCTTGGCAGCAACTCTTCAATTGCTTCCATAACTGTACAGTTTTCACATGTACAGCTAATTGTACAAAAGAAGAATGGTAAGGACATCTACACAATATGCAATATCCAGAAAAAAGGCCAATGTTAACGTCATCTTAATTACATACTATTTATGTGCCTGTGTTTCACAACAGGCTCTTAAGCAGCTCATAAGTCTGTTATGATCGTATGGAGGTCGGATCTATCTAGTAGCAACTTGTTACCCGTTTCTTTACACGTAAGTCTCGTAAAGTTACGACATCGTAACTTCCATAAACATCTGGTAAGTGTTCCGGCTACTATAGGCAGCCGTGAGACGGTCAGTATACAGACTATACTTTATAAAACGCTGTCCTCCGGTCTGTTTGCTAGATAATAGCTAATGCTTTATATACAGCCACGTTAACCCTAACCCAAGAGCAGAGGAGAAATCTGAGAGAAGACGTTTCACACGTGCACAAAAGCAGCCTGAGAAGGGCTGAAGCTGGAGCGCAACAAATCTAAGTGCAAGCAGGGGCTATTACAAAATCTGAACGTGAAATCAAGGAGGGATGCTCTCAAATTGAAAAAAGCGCTCTTGAATAAAGATAGGAAAAAATCTCCATAACTCTCCATATATCTCCCGGTAACAAGCTGACAAAATGTCTAAGTAACAAAGCAAAGTAGCGGTACTGCCATTCCTAACTGTAATGTAATTAGTGAGTTTCAGATTGTAATCCCTTACATCCCCCCTGAGGATCGAGCCACAAACCTATCATCGGGGATGAATATTTGATACTACAAAAGATCCATTTTAATTTTTCTTCAACATTTATTCCAATGCTGGCCTAATTTAAGAGCAATGACGACCATACAAAATGACTGTATTAGCATTTTATTAAATCTCTAGCTCAGTGACTTGACTCAGTTTCTACATATTTTATATTCATAATTGTCATGCTTTACAGATAGAGCTCATGCATAAGGCCCCACAGTCTATCTTTTATGGGGCAAACGTAAAGTAGTGTATGGACCCATCATAAGTATGGAGGCTCACCAAGCACCAACATAAGAACAGGGAGGGATGACATACAGTTCACCATATGTGACCTTTCACCCATTCTGCTGTACCTCAAAGCCAATAGAAAAAAGCAACAGTTTCCCTTTTTAAAAAGTGCATATTACCAATTGGCCCCTCCAAAAACCCTGAGGGCCCGATTCTGGAGCCGAAAATATTGTATATATTATTATAACCTTTATTTAACCAGGATATGGCCTCAGGTAAGTCATATTTTTCGCAATTAAAAGAAGCAGAAGGATATATAAAAAAAAGAACTCAACCAATCAGTTAATTATGCCCTGTGTGTGTGTTTGAGGCTAGAGGTTTACTCCAAAGGATTTTTTGTTTTTACAGCAAATAAAGAATTTAGAAAATAAAACATATTTAAAAGTTTAAATAAAAGACAGAAAATTATTTTACAACAAGTACATTTAAAACAAAGTCCTAAATACAAGCTAGATCAGGACATGGAATAAAGATTATTTCTGTACTATAGAGGAAACAGGTCATCACACATAGAACACCACTTCACACATCGTTACAAGAGAAGAGGCCGATCACAGAAATAAAAAAACAACAACATTTAAATGTGTGGAAAACAACAGAGAAAATATAAAAACTGTCAAAGGTTTGACAGATGCTGACATCATCTTTGGTGAGCTTTTACTGGTGATAATAGTGACGGCACTAGCAGGGTGTGAGTTTACTGTACTGTGCATAGGGACTATCACTGAAGGAGAGATCACAGACTGTGAAATGTTTGAGTTTCATTGCATAAGGGTTGTTACCCTGGTCTAGTGCAACAGGGCTCATAAGAGGAGAGACGCGTTTATTTGGTCAGATGTGAACGAGGCTATTCATACTCAAATGTGTCACTCCGGTTCCGTGTCATCCAACTCAAGGAAATGATCAGTCAGCAAGTGAACCGCCCCACCAACTCCTTTCTCAATTTCTACAAAGTGAGCTAAAATAAAAATATATATTAGCACTTATATTGGTTTACATTTATATTAATGTTCCTTTACAATATTTCCAATTTTTATACAAAATAAAAATGTTTATGCTTTGCTTGTACCGTATCACTTCTAGCTACCTGGATTAGGAATGGTAATACATGCGGCAAATTTCACTTGAATCATTTCACCATCCTAATGGCATCACTGAGAATAGTCATCAATTTAAAACGACACTATGCAACTTTTAAAGGAGAAATAATGCAATATTCCTATATGTATATATATATATATATATATATATATATATATATATATATATATCTTTATCTTATATCTATATCTTCTGCTCTGCAAAAAGACTTTTCTACCTGAAACAAAAGACGTGTGATGTGTTTGCATGACATGTGATCTGAGCTCTTCTTTATATATACATATTTATATACTGTATATATATGTGTCAGCCTCTCCCAGTCCGCTGTGGTGGTTGTCACTTACCTCTCATCAAGTGCATGCTGCCTTTTGACCAAATTTAGATTTTCTGGCAAAATAGCAGTGCAGCCCTTAAAACATCTGTTTGTTATTTTACAAGCCACGTCCACCATGCACACCTACCTAATGTGGCGGGATGGTGAGTCCATTTGAATTTGTTTATACCACAGACACAAAAACCATCAGACTAAAGCAGTCTGAACGGAGGGCGGAGCTGAGGATGACTAAATGTCATTCTTAATTATTTTCTGTCATTTTGGACATCTGAGTGTGCGTACTTTGATAAAAATATCTTTGTGACCTCAGTCAAGAACTGTGACAAAGCAGAAAAAGGACATTCTCAAGTTATCACTACACTGATACATGATGACAAACCTTTTACTGTAGACTTCCAAAGAATTTGGTATAATCACACATGCAAAATTAATATATCACTATTTTTCATACAAACAAGTGCCATTTTACCTAACAATGCCGTTTACAAGTTCCCATTCCCAAAGTCTGTTTTTACATGTGTCCTTTGTATAAAGTTGCATAACTTATTAATAATCTTGTTTTACTGTGTAGTGCTGGCTGAGGGAGTAGCTTGAAGCTATAAAAATGGATGGGATTCTGACATCTGGATGTGGTGCCAGTAAAACACAGTCCATTCCATGACAACCCAGAGGGAAAGGATTCCACTACTTAAGCTGATCCAGGAAGTAAAGCGAGCAGTCGGACATGTTTTCTGTCAGCCCAGCACTCACTCAGGTAGTGAGTGCAAACTGGTCCTGCTCTATGGGTTTCTTCACCCAGGCGCCCAATGCGGCTTTGTGGAAGGCTCTGAAGAGCATCTGCTTGGCGCTGTGGTACTCCACCGCTGCCTGCTTGGCATCGTGGTAGCTGCCGAGCCTCAAAGTTCTGATCCGCAGGGTGGGGGAGAGCTACAGGACACAGACAGAAATTACACAACAACATTGTCTTAGCTGTAAAAAAAATTTGGTGGCCAGACGCTGACAACAATACGCTTAAACAAAGTGATCTCTTTCTGCATTTCACATTCTGATGAGATTAAGGTATTAGCTGATGTACAGTATACAGAAATAAATATACTGACACATATATGATAATTTAAGCAGTAAACATGTTATTAACAGCGTAGGGAAGTATTAGTAGTAGCAGTAGTAGGATTACTATTACTACTAGCGGTAGAAGTAGTAGTGTCACGACGGTGGATTTGCATTTCCTGTTTTATTTTGAAATGTTCCCTTCCCCTTGTGTCATGTCTTGTATTACTTCCTGCCCTTGTGTTTTTGCCTTTCTCCCCCAGGTGTGTCTCGTTCTCGTTCCCTCATTTAGTGTCTGTGTATATATCCCTGTCTGTCTCAGTGTTCTTTGTCGGTTCGTCATTTTTGTTACTCTCATGTTCTGCTCGTGCTATCCATGTTGCCTTGTGCTTCCCTCGTGTACCCTCGTGAATCTTCGTGCTATCCTGTCTCAACCCTGGTTCGTGTTTTTTGACTATACTTGTTGCCTTGTTTTGTTTTTGATTAGTTATTGGAAATAAAGCTTAGTGATGGAGAGATGAAGCTTCATGAAGCATTGAAGTTTTCCATCCAATTGGTTCACTCATGGGCCGAAGCTTCATGGTGCTTCATTTGCTCTACTGCGCCATCAAGTGGACAATAAATGTAAAACCGGCAGAGTGATTATAATGGCATGGCTTAGGTGTGTGAAGTAGTGATGGGCAAATGAAGCTTTTGTGAAGCACTGAACCACTTCAGCCAAATGTTTCGAGAATGGGTTCATTACTTGAAGCTTCTGCCGAAGTGCAAAGCTGCAGTGGATTTAAAGTATCTTTGCCTTGAAATTTTTTTGACACATCTACTGTATGAATATCATGTTCTATTTAACAATAAAGATTGATGATTGTGTGTACGTGTTATTGAGAAGAGAGTGCTGGGAAAAAATGTGGGCTTTTTACACCTTAAATTATATTATAGTTTAAGATTGGATGAAGGGGAATGACATGCAGCAAATGGCCACTGGTCGGATTCGAAACCCAGCAAGCTGCGGCAAGCCTTTGAAAGTGGGTCGCCTGCTCTACGAGCTGCACCACCGGGGCTGTTCTTTAATATGTAGGATGTACATTATTCTTTCAACAGATTTAGATTTGGTTTCTTTACTTGCTCAAAGGAAAGATGATGCTGGCGTGCATAACAATTGTTTCGCTAGTTGGCTGGCTCCATAATGATCCAATACAAATGCAATACCAACAACTCCACAGCAACAATGCATACTACGACAACAACCCACAAATTTGCGGTTATATAAAGTGTTGAGTCGGAAGTCCACAAATTATGAGGGGGCTTAATTACGGTTTGCTCCCCTTTATATTTCGAATCGCACGCCAAACCCGAACATCATCACATAAGTCATCAACACAAGCATTGATACGCGCTTCACAAAAATCTTCCGCGATTCCTCGACACACGCTTCGAAGCCTCGACACATCACTAATAAAGCTCTCTTTTTGTTTAACGTCATCTGGCACTGGCACTACTTGTGGTAGCACTGGCACTACTTGCGGTAGGCAGTAGTAGTAGTAGTAGTAGTAGTAGGAGTACTACTAGCAGTAGTAGGAGTATTACTACTAGCAGCAGTAGTAGTAGTAGTAGGAGTACTACTAGCAGTAGTAGTAGTACTACTAGTAGTAGTAGTAGTAGTAGTAGTAGGAGTACTACTAGCAGTAGTAGTAGTAGTAGGGTTACTACTAGCAGTAGTAGTAGTAGTAGTAGGGGTACTACTAGCAGTAGTAGTAGTAGGAGTACTACTAGTAGTAGTAGTAATAGGGGTACTACTAGCAGTAGTAGTAGTAGGAGTACTACTAGCAGTAGTAGTAGTAGGGGTACTACTAGCAGTAGGAGTACTACTAGCAGTAGTAGGAGTAGTAGGGTTACTACTAGCAGTAGTAGTAGTAGTAGTAGGGGTACTACTAGCAGTAGTAGTAGTAGGAGTACTACTAGTAGTAGTAGTAATAGGGGTACTACTAGCAGTAGTAGTAGTAGGAGTACTACTAGCAGTAGTAGTAGTAGGAGTACTACTAGCAGTAGTAGCAGTAGGAGTAGTAACAATAGCAGTAGTAGCAGTAGGTGTAGTAACAATAGCAGTAGTAGCAGTAGGAGTAGTAACAATAGCAATAGTAGTATTTGTAGTAGTAACAATAGCAGTACTAGTATTTGTAGTAGTAACAATATTAGATTACAATGACGAAGCAACTTTTCAATCCTCTTTTTTGCTCCTTTCTGGAATGCGAGTTCACCGCATTCTTTGTTGTGTCACTTTTATTTTTCTTTCTCATTCAGACCATCATATTATGTTTTTCTTCCTTTTACAAACAAAGTGTCGTTCTTACCGGGTGAAGCAGGTATGGGGTGAACTTGCAATAAAACAAAAACAACTTAAATCTACTTTTTCTCAGTGTAACGCAGCGGTCAAACAACCGTATAACTTCAAACCAAAAAAGATGCTGTCTTAATGACAACTCCCTGTTATATATACCAGCTGATACCATCAATCAGCTGATGGTCAAAAAAGGGGAGTGGCGTCTGCACTACACGTGCCGATAACAAACAATCAACACCATATTCTGAATATTACCATTTCTATTTCCAATACTTGACTGTTTCCACACCAATCAAAATCAAATAAATGCTTAACCCTCTATGGTACGCATGGTGATGCCAGTTTGGAAAAAAATGTTTGGAGTGTTTTTTTGTCATAGAATAGACCGAATAGACATAATCTAAAGATATTTCCAATAAATCATTTTGGGGGGTCTTCCTTGGGGTATGTTGCCTTGAGGCAACACTGTACCATAATGGTAAGTAATGAAAAAGAGTGTTATTGTTTCAAATTTGAACAACATTTATTTAAAAACACATGGAAAATACTAAATAGCCTCAACAGATTAAAATGCATGCCACTTAAAATATGAAAATAGTTATTTTTAATATTTGAACAAGATTACAGGTCTGAATGTTGCCTGCAGGCAGCATTGTACCGTTGTGGAACCACCCATTGGAATGAATGGGTCGAGAGTTTAAGCATATTTTATCTAACTATCTCACTATCTCACTGCTTATGGAAATTCATGAAGCAGTTCTTCTCAGCAGTGAAGTATAGATAAGTGACACACTTTGAACACTGCACTTTCCCTATACCCTTACAAACAGAATATTTGCACCGGCCCTTTTTCCCTACCCACAGAGGCCTAAGGTCAGGGTTGACCTGACACAGAGGCAGGGGCTCTGCCCTTCTTCTCATCCAGGTCTCAACATTCTGTGATGGTCAACCCTCTTCTTCAAGACTTTCCTATCGTTGCAAAGGCAACTTGCAACTTCAGCTTTGAATTTTAGCAAGCTGTACACTTTTTTCTTCAGGATGCCAAAGTCTTGCAGTCCCTACTGTACAGGAGCCACGCATTCACTAGAGTTAAATCCATCATTTATCCAATTTACCTTAACTTAACTTACCTTACATTTTAGCAAGTTTCCATTAATTAATTAGCAAATAAACTACATTAAACTATTAGAAATTAAGCTTTACTCATCTATTATTGTGAATATATTTTTTCCCAGATGGAAAAAGGGCAGGAAAAGATGCTTTCAGACCATGTTTGTACAGAGAAATGGCTGAGCTGATCCTTGTGCAACAGACTGCAAAAAATGTCTTCAGCATGGCCCCCAGAGACTCATGTGACAAATTTAAACACTGCAATTGGTTCCTTATAGTCCTTCCTCTTATTAAAAGTATTGCATTATACCTGGGGGTGTATTGTGTGAATGTAAAAAGCCAAAAGGTAGGTATGTTGCCTAGAGGCAACAAGGTACCATAGAGGGTTAAACTTATCATTTTGGCTCCAACATTCCGGCCCCTAATTGTTATACTTGTCATGTGTGATTCACACATGACAAGTATACATAGAATGGAGCCAATACAAACTGAACAGTCTGTTATTTACTTGTGGTTCCTAGAGTCTCTAAGAGTACAATGGGAGCCAGAGCCTTCAGCTATCAAGCTCCTCTCCAGTGGAACCAGCTTCCAGTTTGTGTTCGGGAGGCAGACACAGTCTCCACATTTAAGAGTAGGCTAAAGACTTTCCTTTTTGATAAAGCTTATAGTTAGGGCTGGCTCAGGTTTGCCCTGGATCAGCCCCTAGTTATGCTGCTATAGGCTTAGACTGCCGGGGGACACCTCCCTGCTCTCTTCCTCTCTCCTCCCCTCCCTCCCCTCTCTTCTTCTCCCTCTCTATCTGTATGCATTTATGTAAATGTATGTCACTAACTCATCATCCGGGGTATCATCCCCGGAGTGTCTGTCTCTCATGTGGCAGGTTGCCACTGATAAAGTTTACGTCAGGATCATGAATCGTGGCTGCGCCTGCTGCCCTGGTCCTGCTGGACACCGGGAAGCCTTTTTGACATTTTCCTGAATTCATCCATACTTTCTCTTTTTTTTTTCAACCCAACATCATTTCTGTCAAATGTTGTATTTGTACTATGTTGTTTATCCTGTACACACGACATCTATTGCACGTCTGTCCGTCCTGGGAGAGGGATCCCTCCTCAGTTGCTCTCCCTGAGGTTTCTTCCATTTTTCCCCCTTTAATTTTGGGGTTTCTTTTAGGAAGTTTTTCCTTGTGCGATGCGAGGGTCTAAGGACAGAGGGTGTCGTAACCTGTACAGTGTGTAAAGAACACTGAGACAAATGTATAATTTGTGATATTGGGCTATACAAATATGATTTGATTTGATTTATTCACAATAATTCATATAAATGACACTAAAGTGTACAGCACGTCAATGTCCATCTTCGGGGCTTCTGACCCTTTCTTTTGTAAATGTGTAATAACACATTAAAATTCCATATGTGTAATAGTGTGTTGGTGTGGTGAAAAAAGGGTGAGAAGGGGTTTAGAGTTCGTTTTGGGCCTCGACCAGCAGGACCAGCTTTGTGATGGGTCGACGGAGTGTGCTGGTTTTCTGCTTCTTCATATCCTTTGTCGGATTGCATATATTGGCAACTGCACACAAGTTCTCTTTGTTGGCCAATAGTGCATTGCTCCAAGAAGTAAAGCATGTCCTTACTGTTCTCAGTCTTCTCCTCGATACCGTGCTCAAATGGTCTTCTGAAGAATTGATAATCCAAAGTGTTTCCATTGAAAACAGGAATGCTGAGCGGTGGTAATGATGAATAGAAATAGGAATATACAGAATATGGTGTTGATTGCCTGTTATCGGCACGTGTAGTGCAGACACCACTCCCCTTTTTTGACCATCAGCTGATTGATGGTATCAGCTGGTGTATATAACAGGGAGTTGTCATTAAGACAGCGTCTTTTTTGGTTTGAAGTTATATGGTTTTTTGACCGCTGTGTTACACTGAGAAAAAGTAGATTTAAGTTGTTTTTGTTTTATTGCAAGTTCACCCCATACCTGCTTCACCCAGTAAGAACAACACTTGTTTGTAAAAGGAAGAAAAACATATGATGGAGTCTGAATCTGAGTCTGAAAGAAAAATAAAAGTGACACAACAAAGAATGCGGTGAACTCTGTGTAATGTTTGAGCGCATCAACCAAGACGCATTCCAGAAAGGACAGGAAGGAGCAAATATGAGGATTGAAAAGTTGCTTTATTGCAAGTAGTGGTAATAATAGTAGTAGTGGTAGTAGTAACAATAGTAGTAGTAGTAGTAGTAGTAGTAGTAGTAGTAGTAGTAGTAGTAGTAGTAGTAGTAGTAGTAGTAGTAGCAGTAGTAGTAGTAATAATAGTAGTAGTAGTAGTAGCAGTAGTAGTAGTACAAATAGTAGTAGCAGTAGTAGTAGTACAAATAGTAGTAGTAGTAGAAGTAGCAGTAGTAGAAGTAGCAGTAGTAGTACTAGTAGTAGTAGCACACACATTTTTAATGCATTATTCTTCATGGATAGCAGCTGTCTGTAAACAACAGAGAAAGTTCATCAGGCTTCATATGGTTACATTTTGTCTGTGTGGAGTTGTGCTTTTTTTTGTTTTGTTTACCCCTCCTCCTCATTATCATTCTGTGCAACTAGTGCTTTCACTCGTTTACTAGTAAACATGTTGGACCTAGTTAAGTCACAATGTCTCTTACTAGTAAACATTTTGAGCCTTGACTAGTTAACTAGTGCAGCAAATTGTATGTCACTAGTTAACTAGTAAGACTTTGAGTATAGCTGACGAGTTGGGACTTTGGTGGTACAAGTGCAGAGCCAGGCGTCTACATCACCCTTTGCTTCCTAGCTGGTAAAGTATTAGTATACAATGTATTATTTACATTCATATTTATTCATTTGGCAGATGCTTTTGTATAAAATGGCCTCAACACTCCATGTTCCACCTTACACAAGTGCACATATAAGTGCCGCGCAAATGATATTTTCCTAAGAGAGAGAAAGAGCATATCAGGTGGGGAAGTGGTCCTAGAAGAGGCAGTGCTTTATATACTACACAGTATTGTAAGTGTCAACAGTGTTACCTTGCAGTGCAGGCGCATCCAGCGGCTGTAGAGAGCGTGCTTACAGAGCCTGGAGGGTCGACTCAGGTCATCTTTCCCTGTGGTGGCATTGATCACCTCTAAGCCTTGGTCTCCCAGCGTCCAGTTCACACTGAAATTTGGTGCTTTTCCAGGCTGACGAGCCTCAGCGTTACTTATTCCTGTAGGCAGAGTTTCAGTTCACACTAGATATAAACTAGAATGGAAGGCCAAATCCATTTCATAAAAGGGTATAAAGGACCTTTTGAGATTGCAATGAATCACATATTACAAAGAATTTGAGGATCATCACACAGGGGCTCCACCACTGCCATTTCGAAAAACTACATTAAGTATTTTGTGATTTTAAAAGGCAATCTCTTAAAAACAATCCTGGTTCTTTTAATGCAATGAACTGAGAAAGAAAAATGAAAATATTGTGAATTTCTTTCTCACAGAATGTACATGACTATCTTTGCCTGGAATATTTCCCCTCAAACTTCTCTGATATTCCATAAAACCCCCGCGCAGTGAGAACCCTGCTTCTCAGACTTCTGAAGGACCTACAGATGTGTGTAAAAGAGATGAAGGGCATTCTGTGTCTCACCGCTGAGTAGCGGTCTGTTCAGGCTGAAGGACTGTGGCAGGTCCTCCATCTCAGTAATCCTCTGGTACATGGCTCTGGAGAGGTGGTCTGCGTGGTACAGGCTGCCCAGGATGATGCTGGAGAAGTAGATGGCATCAGTGAAGTAGCTCATCAGAGAACCTTGGAATCCAACCACGTTCCACCTGAAGAACAAACTATTTTTATTCAATTGGGAAAATACCCATCACGCTTGTCACAAATGTTTAGATTAGGGTCTTCTTAGCCAAAGAAGGTTAAACTTGAGGGACCCTGAACATATAAATCTGCAAAAATCTACATTATTGTTCCAGCTAATTCTCCTGCAAACACAAATGTGATTCCAGCTCAGAGGAGTCCCGAGCTGGAAGCAGCTTCCTGGAGATTCATCGAGTAGCTTAATCAAAGCTCCAGGGGCCTATTGACACCTGCAGTTCACAGCAGAGACTGAAATGGAGTGATTGCAGTATGACACAGAGATCATTCAGCCTCTTTACACAAGCACATAATCATCAAGATTCCTACTGATCTGCAGGGCTGAAAGAGAAAACTAAAGTATGTACTTCAGCTACATGCAAAGTTGATTCACTTACTCACAATGTATATTCTATACTAATCAATAGCAAACAGAAGAGGAATTACACATTAAACTTAATAAAAATGAACACTCCACAGTGGTGGAGGAGAGGGGTTGCAGTTCGGTGACCTGAGGATCTCATCGCTGCTCTTTGCAGATGATGTGGTCCTTATGGCATCATCGGTCTGTGACCTTCAACAGTCACTGGATCGGTTCGTAGCCGAGTGTGCAGCGGTTGGGATGAGGATCAGCACCTCCAAATCTGAGGCCATGGCTCTCAGCAGGAAACCGGTGGATTGCCTACTCCGGGTAGGGAATGAGCCATTACCCCAAGTGAAGGAGTTCAAATACCTCAGGGTCTTGTTCGCGAGTGAGGGGACAATGGAGCGAGAGATTGGCCGGAGAATCGGAGCAGCGGGGGCGGTATTACAGTCACTTTACCGCACCGTTGTGACGAAAAGAGAGCTGAGCCAGAAGGCAAAGCTCTCAATATACCGGTCGATCTTCGTTCCTACCCTCACCTATGGTCATGAAGGCTGGGTCATAACCGAAAGAACGAGATCACAGGTACAAGCGGCCGAAATGGGTTTTCTCAGACGGGTGGCTGGCGTCTCCCTTAGAGATAGGGTGAGAAGCTCAGCCATCCGTGAGAGACTCGGAGTAGAGCCGCTGCTCCTTTACGTTGAAAGGAGCCAGTTGAGGTGGTTCGGGCATCTAGTAAGGATGCCACCTGGGCGCCTCCCTAGGGAGGTGTTCCAGGCACGTCCAGCTGGGAGGAGACCCTGGGGAAGACCCAGGACTCGGTGGAGAGATTATATCTCCTCACTGGCCTGGGAACGCCTCAGGATCCCCCAGTCGGAGCTGGAGGATGTGGCCCGGAGAAGGGAAGATTGGGGTTCCTTACTGGGGCTGCTGCCCCCGTGACCCGATCCCGGATAAGGGGTAGACGATGGATGGATGGATGGATGGACCACCACTGCAAAAGTGCAACTGAATAGAACAAATAAATGTAATGAACTTTCAAAGTCCAGTTACTGAACTACAAGCCATCAGGCCAAATACCCTATGCTCAATGTCTATCTGAAAGTGCCGTAGCTAAATTTAAAGGGCCTACAAAATGATAAATATGAATTTCTACTGATGATAGTAAATGCTATTTGTGGTGTAAAATTATGTGTTATTAATGACACAATGATCGCAGTATTTAATAAATCATGATTTAGTATGTCGACCACCGATGTTTACATTGCCGCTACCGGAAACACCCGACGCTGCGTTCTGACATCACAAGTAGAACACAGTTCACCAGTTGAATACACAGACAGCACGGCAGACATGGCAATGTCGGACTCTGGCTTGGATATTTCGACAGAATCAAGTGACTTCGAATCGTTGAATCGTTGCACCTTCAAGAAGAGGAGTTTATTGAAGAGGATGCCGGTGTCGTGGATTTAGATCATGTGGGCGAGTTTAACGTGGTGGAAACAGAGCAGCTCGAGACACAGTATTCAAGATGGAGACACAGACGGGAGCGAACATGCGGATGATGGTGACGGTGATCCTGGATTTAGCGGAGATCCTCTGCGGCAACAGAACTCAGACAGGTATACACATTTGACTTTAATTCATAGAACTTAGTAAATACATCATAATAAATCGTAACATTATTCTCGTTCGTAAATAGATCACAAGCTATCCTATATCGAGTCGATAGCTTGGCTTCCTTGAATTGTTATGAACCCGACTAGTTGTCCGCAAATTGCTCAATCGCTAAATATTCAATTATTTCTCGACTTAGACACATCAACATCTGTAAAGATTGTTAACTTGATTATTTCTCGAAGTTTCTGCGATTGAGGTTCCATCGTTGTGTCTGATGTCAAACGTCATATATAATGAGCTGTATATAAAGCATTTGCTATTAGCTAATAAACAGACCGGAGGACAGCGCTGCTTCATAAAGTATAGTCTGCCTACTGACCGTCTTACGGCTGCCTATAGTAGCCGGAAAACTTACCAGATGTTCATGGAAGTTACGATGTCGTAACTTTACGAGAATTAAGTGAAAAGGGTAAAAAGTTGCTACTAGATAGATCCGACCTCCGGACGACCATAACAGGCTTATGAGCTGCTTACGAGCCTGTCGTGAAACACAGGCATATGCATAGTATGAAATTAAGATGACGTTAATATTGACCTTTTTTCTGGACATTGCATATTGTGTACATGTTCTTACCACTCTTCTTTTGTACAATTAGGTGCACGTGTGAAAACTGTACAATTGAAGAGCTGCTGCCAAAAAAAGGATGTCATGGAGGAATTCAATGAATATGAGGGAAATGGTGCAAACATAACCTGCATAACAGTTCACCCAGGATTCAAATCAAATTGTCTGGATGTTTGGGTGTTGCACACAGCCTACCAAAGGTATTCGAAGAGGGACAGACAACAAGCAGGTGATCAGCCACGTAATGAGTAAGTTACTTGTGTGCACAAATGTCTAGAGCTCAGAAAATTTGATGTATTTTTGGGAAGTCGAATGGTCACTCTGGCACAGTCACAGAATAAATAGATAAATAAGCAAATAAGGTTGGAGTGATTACCATTGACATGTATTATCTTTTATTTTACAGAATGTATCACGATGTGGCATACCGCCAGCTGGTGAGATTTTGTAGGGGAATACTTGGTAAGAACCACAGAATGCCATCATGTGCCATTCAAAAGATCTGTGCTACGTTTACATCTGACAACTACACGTCGTTCAAGTATCCAGCACTTTATTAGAGTCAATAACAAAACACAATGTCAGTTCAGTGATTGAAACTGCGTCTATACAGCACAACAGCATCCCTCTTGTTTGGTTCTTCCACCGACTGTTGAGTGGATCTGGGACTTCGAACGGTTCCTCATCAACATTGTCTTGGCACAAAGCATTGAGTCTCGGTCAAGAGTTCAGTAACATACTCTGCAAAAAAGATGTTTTATAATCAAGCATTATATATACTATATATATATATATGTATGTATGTATGTATGTATGTGTGTGTATATATATATATATATATATATTATGATGCTGACCTTTGGAACAACCAACCTGGATTGGAACTTGCAGTCCAGCTGACCTGACACTTGGTCGCGCCTGCATGGACTAGTGGTGTATCCATGGAGGGGATCCGTCTGCACAGCAATTTCTTTCTGACATGTCTGAAATGTACAAAACACAACTTTACTAATAAATCTTTCAAACCAGCTTGAAATTGTAATGTATGTTTATACATGTCTGCGTAAAGAAAATATCTAATAACATTCATAATAAAAGATATGGTTGAATTGATTGAGAGAGCAATGATATCAAATTAAACAAATATATGAATTATGTACATGCATTTGGGGATTGTATTTTTAACACGTCATGTGCAGGTCTACTGGTACTACAACTTTAATGTACAGATGACGTACAGTCTTTATAATTACTGGTGTACACACAGCTTCCTCCCCAGTCTGGATGTCCAATAGATTGTGACTGATCATACAGGTATCCTCAGTTCTGTTAGTGGCTTCATTCAACAATGTTTCAATACCTATGTAATAATAGGGTGATCGTTACAAGTTAAATAGACTCACGCTTTACTCAAACTACAGAATAAAATGGGGAAGCCTGCTATAAACATTGAATCTATACTTAATTAAGCTAATGAAGTGTAATTAGCTAAAGTTATTAATACTACAAACAATAACACACAGATATTGGCTAGGGCCTGGTGTAAACTCGTTACATACAGTAGGCCTAGACCGATTATGGCTTTATGCTTGTAACAATAAATAAATTAAACAAGTAGCACGGCTTACCTTCGCTCTCCCTTTTGGTGAATGCATTTCGTCATCTCTTTGGTGGAGGACTCTGCATCGGCGGAGGTGTTTGAATCGGCGTGATGGCTTGTGCTGGCTGGGGTCTTGGCAGTATTGTAGGCACAGCATCTGCGTTCGGTTTTAAATTCTTTTTGAATCTCATTTCCTTGGCGAGAATAGTTTGTTCGAAACACGATCTCTCAAAGTGCTGCCCACAAATCGTCGGTTTCATCGACGCACTTGTCGTGTCCATAAACGCAACATTTTATCATCTTTTGGCCACAGAAAGCTAGATTTGGAGCCCCACATCCCCACATCCCCTTACAACACATCGCTTGCCAATTATCCTTGGCGATCGATTGTTGTCCATTCTTTCTCGTAATAATTGACAGCAGTCTTTGCTGGAGGCTTCAACGCAGACAAACAGTGCTCTACTTGTGACGTCATCGCCCGAACATTGCCGAAGTGGATGTTCTCGGCGCAGCAATCGATTGTTGTTAGCGGAAGTCATTGTTATGCTGTTATGATCGTGATTTATTAAGAATACATCAATATTAAAAATATATATTTTTCTCTCTTCTCTCCTCTTTCTCTTCTTCAATTTCAGAAGCGAAAAGCACTTTCTTCCAACAAAAAATTCAATCCTCTTTCTCCAATCCCAAAAAACTTTTCTCTATCTTCTCCACCCTCCTCAACCCTTGCAGTCTCCTTCTTCCCTCCTCCCGTTACACTACTTTGTAAAAAAGACTTGCCGACTAACATCATTTGTTCACCATCCACATCACTTCCCCCCACTCTTACTTCTTTCTCCACTCTCTCTTCGAATGAAGTTCTATCTCTCATTACCTCTGCCCGTCCTACCACCTGCCCTCTGGACCCTATCCCCTCTCACCTTCTCCATTCTATTGCTCCTGACCTCCTTCCTTTTCTCACCCATCTCATCAACACCTCCTTAACATCTGGTTGCTTTCCTAACAATCTTAAGGAGGCAAGAGTGAACCCTCTCTTAAAGAAACCCTTACTCGATCCTTCTGAAGTCAACAACTACAGACCTGTTTCTCTTCTTTCTTTTCTTTCCAAAACACTTGAGCGTGCAGTCTTTAATCAACTCTCATCTTACCTTCACCAGAACAACCTTCTTGATCCGCACCAATCTGGCTTCAAGGCGTGCCACTCAACTGAGACTGCCCTCGTCGCTGTCACTGAGGAACTCCACGCTGCTAGACCTACCTAAAGGATCGCACCTACAGGGTAACTTGGAGAGGGGCTCTGTCGGACCCCTGTCAACTCACCACCGGGGTACCTCAGGGCTCTGTCCTGGGGCCTCTCCTCTTTTCACTGTACACCAACTCAATTGGCTCTGACACTCAACTGATTCTGTCTTTTCCCAGATCTGAAACCCAGGTTGAGGCACGGATCTCGGCTTGTCTGGCTGATATCTCTTGGTGGATGGCCGCAAATCACTTGAAACTCAACCTTGACAAGACCGAGCACCTTTTCCTTTCAGGTAAGCGCTCTACCATCCAAGACCTTACCATTAACATCGGCACCTCTGTTGTTTCCCCGACTCTGACTGCAAGGAATCTCGGTGTGACACTGGACAACCAACTGTCCTTCGGTCCCAACATCGCTGCAACAACCCTCTCCTGCAGATGCACTCTGTACAACATCAGGAGGATACGTCCCCTACTGACTCAGAAGGCGACGCAGGTTCTTGTTTAGGCTATTGTCATCTCACGCCTTGACTACTGCAACTCCCTCCTCGCTGGACTACCTGCATGTGCCATTCAACCTCTACAGCTCATCCAGAATGCAGCAGCCGGACTGGTCTTCAATCTACCCAAGTTCTCCCACACTACACCACTTCTCCGCTCCCTTCACTGGCTACCAGTGGCGGCCCGAATCTACTTCAAGACTCTGGTGTTAAATATGATCAACCTGTCTCTATTATCTGGCTACGTACCACAATCCTTTAAGGTAGCTGTAATAAAACCACTTCTTAAAAAGCCTAGTCTTAATCCTGAGGTTTTAGCCAGCTATAGAGCGTTATCTAACCTTCCCTTTCTTGCTAAGATCCCTGAGAGAGCAGTTGCGTGATTTTTTTATATAACAATAGTTTATTTGAAGTTTTTCAATCTGTATTTAGAATTCATCATAGCACAGAGACGGCACTGGTGAAAGTTACCGATGACCTTCGATTGGCATCGGACAAAGGACTTGTCACTGTTCTTGTCTTGTTAGACCTCAGTGCTGCTTTCGACACTGTTGATCATGACATTCTACTACAGAGACTGGAACATTATATTGGCATAAAAGGAACCGCACTACGATGGTTTAAGTCCTATTTATCTGAGTGATGTTTGTACCTGTTAACGATAAATCCTCCATGCCAGCCAAAGTCAGTCATGGAGTCCCACAAGGTTCTGTACTTGGATCTATTCTATTCTATTATATATGCTTCTTTTAGGCAATATTATAAGGAACCACTCCATAAACTTTCATTTGCTATGCGGATGATACCCAATTATATTTATCAATCAAGTCAGATGAAACCAATCAATTAGCTAAATTTCGAGCATAACAACAACAACGACATAACAACTTGGATGTCCTGCAACATTGTGATGATAAACACAGACAACACTGAAGTTATTATACCTGGCCCCAAACGCCTCCGAAATGCTTTTTTCTAATGACATAGTAACTCTGGATGGCATTCATTTGGCCTCCAGCACTACCGTAAGGAAACTTGGCGTTATCTTTGATCAGGATATATCCTTTAATTCAAACATAAAATTAATTTCAAGGACAAGGACTGCCTTGTTACTTCAAGGCTGGATTAGTGAAACTTCTATTAAATCATTAAATCCATGTGTTTGAGTATTCCTGGTAAGGTGAGTGGGCCCATCAATCATCTGATGGACATCAAATTTCATTATCAGATCTTAAAGTTTTTTTCTACAGTGTTTGTCCAGCCATTTTATATTAAAATCGCCAAGGACCAGAACCTTGCATATGCGATTGAAGCTTTTAAACAACTCTTCTAGTTCTTCATAGGATGTTACAGCACATCCTATGGGGGATATACACTACCAGAATATTAAATTCCATATGTGGGGACAGTTAAAATCTTTGATATATATCGAGGGAATTCCATCGCTCCGTCAGCAAGTTCAGCTGTCACCCCGCTGACATTTAGTATAGTCTGCCCGGCCTGTTTTCCATTGTAAAGTTAACCACACAATTGAATTGAGCCACCATTGACAGCCTGCATTGCTGTGGAGAAGCAGGGATTTGACTTGTATGGCGTTTTAATGAGAAGTGTATTCACCGGCGGCACATCTAACTGCACAACGGCTAAATCCCCTGCTTTCTCGGTTTTTGGTCTGAGATGGGATTCTGTAAACACAGACCATGCTTGTCTCCTTCGGTTTATTAATCCAGTTGAGCAATATCTATCTGGTATTTTGGCTGACAGTGAGGTAAAAGCTGAGCTGTCATTGTCGGGCAGTGGAGGGCAGCTTTGTTTTGCCCTTCAGGTGGGCGTTCCCAATAGGGGCTGTTACATCATGTGAAAACTATGAATACAGCTGTCGACACAGGCTGTTTAAAGGCTTGCAAGGCACGCTTGTGAGTGCTACCAAAAACACAGGTGACCTACACTCCACACTGTGCCTGAAGGCATCCTGTACAGACACAGATGGAGCCCTGCAGCTGCTGCTGATCTGCTACCGTGCTGCTCTGTGCACACAGTGTTATACCACACCTGTAGTGTCGCTGCTGACTGTGTGAGTGAATTTCCATCTGGACAGTGTGTGTGAACAGGTAGGGAAACAACACAAACCTGGCTATCTTGTCACTGCAGGACATGGTGAGCAGCCTCTCACCCTGAAGGACCCCATCCCACGTCTGAATGGTATTACTGGAGCGTACTGGGATAGTTCCTTCACCAGACTCAATTTTAGTGCGGAGTTGCCCCCGGGCTTTTCTGTTCGGGTGTCTATCCCCCTGATCTGAGACAGGAAGAAAATCAAAGACAGACACTTAACTTATGGTAAGAAATCAGTTTTCATGCAAAAAAAATGTATATTCATCAGGCTGGACATGTCCAGCCCTTCTCTTATTCTTCCTCCTCACCTTCCACTCCAGCTTCATGAGGAGAGAAGATACGTGCATCTCCACAGGGGGATGTGCTGATGTACAGATGGAACTGGACGTTTTCCTTCAGCCTGAAACCTTGTCTGTTGTCACATCTGGTAAAGATGGATTTTTGCTGCTCCTCTTCGTGGTTACTGGAGATACACAATGTGAATCAAGTGACATTACAGAATGCTACAAAACGTTTCTGATTGTCTGGCTTGTACCCTTTAAACTGTATATCAGAATGACCCACGACTCACACAGTTCTGGTCAAGGTTTGACATGAAGGAGTTAAAACCTGTGTTGCATGATAAGACTTTATTTTTGATGGATTTCAGACATTTAAATTCTCCAAGTGTTTGACATGTTTATAACCCCCAATGTGTGGGTAAGTTCTCCATAAATGTTATTCTCTCCTCATTTGGCACTGCTTTCTTGGTGAATAGTCAGGTCTTCACTCCAGTTTAGTAGGAAAACTAAAAAGTGCAATGCAATGCATATGTACATTAAGTTGTAAGAACAGCTCTCTGCTGTACTCACTCACCTGAGGAAGTGCTCCAGCTGGGAGTACAGGTACCTGATGAGCGAGCGGCGAGCCACAATCTCAGCATGACAGTCATTGAGGGCCAAACCTTTTTCACTCATGTATTCACCGTTGATGCACTTTGTCCCTGTGGACACGCAGATGACCAGAGCCTCTTTCACATCAGTACCTGTACAGCAAAGTATGAGTACCTTAAGATCAGTGACCTTTACTGTTTAGTCTCAACCAGACTAAAGGTTTTTGACTTTTCAGAAATCAAAAGCAACCCATTGTAGTGAAATACCCATAGAACCAAGAGCTAATGCAGGGTTTGTCCTGGTCCATGCTGGGCAGCTGTTGAAGTTGTTTTGGGGGTTCTCCACCATCAAAATGTAAAAGTTTTTTAATTAAAACTGCAATTTCACGCCCAAACAGCATAAAGACAAAACATAAAACATTAAAGACGTCTTAATTATGGTTAAATCATTATTTTATCTTACAAAATCGAAAATTATCGAAAGAGCAGATTCAGAAAACTGAAATGTTTTTAATAATATAAATTCACAAATTGGAGGAAAAGTTCAGTAACTATTTTACAAAAATGAGCTTGCTAATAATAATTATAATAATTATAACAACCTATTGCTTAGACCCTGGCTTACCAGCTCCAGACCTTCCAGCCCCCTAACTTCCCATTCACTACTTAACTACCTGGCAATTTGACAATCAGCTATTTTAATATCAGTAAGTGTGATGAACTCTTTATCATCTTTATCATCTTTATCATCGTGCATTAGTAAACCACGAGTTCTGACCACGCAGTCTAACAGAATGGCCCGCTAGATGATTCACTCTCATCTGCGTGTTCATGGTGTTCGTCAAGGTCTTGGCAAAATGTGACATTTTGGACAATTCTTTTTAATCGATTCCTGAGAAGTCAAAAAAGTTAACTCTTGCAACAAATCTGGGTAACAAAAGGTATCAACACAAACATTGCTGCAACAATTTATTACCTAACCCTATTAGAGCATAGGAATATCCATCATGTAATAATAATAATAATAATAAATTGTATTTATAAGCGCACTTTTCATTTGAATAAACAAAACTCAAAGTGCTACAGAGTAAAAACAATGAAGCAGAATATACATTTAAAAACATTAAGTAGACAGAAAAGGCAACAGATGGATTGTGTGCAAAAGGCTCTGTTAAAAAGATTGGTCATTAGGGCTGTTTTAAAAGCATCCACAGTCTGTGGTGTTCTCAGATGTTCAGGGAGAGCATTCAACAGTCTGGGAGCAGCGGAGTAGAAGGCTTAATCTCCCATGGTTTTGAGCTTGGTCCTGGGGGGATGGAGGAGGTTAGCCTTTCCAGAACGGAGGTTTCTTGTTGAGGTTTGTGGGATGAGCAGTTCTCTGAGGTAGAATGGAGCACTGATGGGTGTAAAAGGAGATTTTATAGGTGATGTGCTCAGTCCTCCCGGTGAGATATGAGGTGAACCAGTTTAAGGCCGAGTGAGAGAATCCAATTGTGGAGTGAAGACGGTGGAGGAGGATGTCATGATCAACGGTATCAAATGCTGCAGTTAGATCCAGGAGGATGAAGAGAGATGGTGATCTGGCGTCAGCTGTCATCAGCAGATCGTTGGTGACCCTAACCAAGGCAGTTTTTGTACTGTGGCCAGGGCGGAAACCAGACTGGAATTTTTCAAAGAGGTTATTGAAGTTGAGATGGTCCTGAATCTGAATGGCAACTTCTTTTCCAGCACCTTAGATAGAAATGGCAGGTTGGAGATTGGTCTGTAGTTGGCAAGGACATCTGGGTCTAAGGTGGGTTTTTTGAGGAGTGGTTTGATGACAGCAGTTTTTAAAGGGGATGGAACATGACCAGACTGGAGGGAGTGGTTTATCACGGTAGTGATCAGGGGATTTATGGCACAGGTGGAGGATTTCATCTTTTTGATGATGGCCTCAACCTCTTGCTGCGAGATGTCAGTGAAGCAGCAAAGAGGCTGGGTAGGTCCGGGCTGGGAGTTGACAGTCGGGACTGGCAGAGCAGCAGAGTTGGAGAGTAGAGAGCGGATGGTATCTACTTTTTTTCTTAAAAAATGCGATGAAATTATCACACTGCTCCTCTGTGGTGGGAGTTTAAGATTTGAGGAGATGATTTACAGTGGAAAAAAGATTCTTGGAATTGTCAGGGTTATTGTTGATGATGTTGGAGTGGAAATCTGACTGTGTGTTTCTGAGGGACTTTGCGTAGGCCTTTTGGTGGTCTTGGTATGCCTGTCTGTGAACAGTGAGTCCTGAAGCCTTGAGGCACCATTCGAGGATACGTACCGCTGTCTTAATCCTCCGCAGCTCGCAGGTGTACCAGGGGGCTGAGCGTGAGAAGGTGACTGTTCTGGTTTTGACAGGGGCATGGAGATCCAGGAGACTGCTCAGACTGATGTGAGATTTATAGAGGAGAGATGCTGGAGATCTGAGGTCATGGTGTACTTCCAGCATAATGCTTTTAGCTCTTATACACTCTAAATGTTCAACATTTGAATAGGCGCTTAACCAAAACACAATGTTTAAAACAGGTTTATGACTAGAAAAACCTAAGGTTAATCTTCAGGTTCCCAGCTTTAAGATCATGTACACATAGAGCTTTTATGGAACTGGACCACGCTTCCCCCCCCCAATTCAACAAACTGTGTCTCGTGAATTCTTCCACCTGTGCCTCACTAATTCAATCACCTGTGCAGACTATATAGGTGTGTCTAACCGTCTTCTGTCCCGTTCGTCTCAGTTTTCACAATCACTTCGTTCGTCCATTCAGACTGTTGCAGTGAACATTACTTGTGTTGTCAATTTAACTGTTGTAATTCGCTTACCATGGACTATGAGCTGCTTCCCACCCCCTCGGATTGTGATCTGTTTGACAATTTGACTTTGCTTTCTCCCTGTACCATGACACAAACTGATGACACCATGACACGATCCTTTCGCGTTTTCAGTGATGGCACCATTGCCCTAAAACAAGAAAGTCCTGGATTTGTACATGGGGGGTTGATAAATGAAGAAACTCATCGAGAAGTACACCCGCTCTGGGTATTGACTCCCGAGTTCCAGACTCTAGTTACACCACCTCCCCGATCTGCCTCGTTTATCCCCCTCTGATCAACCCCCATCGTCATCTTTCTATGTGGCATATAGTATTGACCTGCTATCTTCCCCTAAAGATCCTCTATTCCCCCTTAAAAAAGACAAAAATGTTTCTATGGTATGCAGGAGAAGAGTTTAAAGTTTTGTTTTTAGTGAGAGAAACTGTACCTTTGACTCTAAACACTGAGGTTTAAACTCAAAGAGAAACTGGAAACTGACTGAATGTGAAAGAAAAGCTGGGGTCTGCTTTAATATTTTTCATAAAAACACCAAACATCACAATCCCAGCTCAACAATATGAGAATGCAGCTGAATATCAACAGTTGATAGTTATTTTGTGCAGAACAAGCACAGTAAACTTCTCCTCTCTTGTTGCTCAGCTGCAGATGATAATTAGTGCTACAGCTTCAAATACACAGCTTATGAAATCTTCTTGGATGAGGGTGTTAAAGTTTTTAGAAAACGGTTTGACATACAAAAAGAAATCACCTGTTGTCATGACGACACCTGCCAATACTTTCCGCCGAGCGTGTGGAGACGTGAAGTTGTCTGTCAGTTCGCTGAACTTGTTGACGACCAGGCGAGAGACGGCATCTGCCAGGACCTGAGGTATCAACCCAAACAAATATGTGAAAAGGAAAATTAATTAGAGATGAAGCAAAATGGTAGAATGATATAAAGAAAAGCCTTTGGACAAAATAAACCAAGTTGAAAATGTGGACTCTCGTCATCAAATTCTATGTATTACAAATATGAGAAGACAACAATGCCCACGTGTGATAAAAGGAAAGGGAATGCTCTTCTTATCTGCACTGAAACTATTATTGAATATTTCAATTAGGAATGCTGCACTGGTGTGAATGACAGCTAGGGATCTGAGCATCTTAAAACAGTCAAATCCTCAGCTTCACTGACTGCTCTGGAAGTAAAGCAGAGTGACTTGGAAAGGCTGGTATAATGAACATCAGTGTTTGAATAGCACTCAGAGGGTGATGGTAATTAAGATAGCAGCTGTGTTATCAGTGTGCAGGGATTACTGACAGGGATTAGTTTATGTTTAAATAGATTCTCAGTGTATTGAACTTGTCTCTACTGAAGTCATCTCCATCTTCAATCACACTTTGTCAGGTTGGCCGTGAGTGGTCACATTTGTAGACAAGTCTCTTGTTAGACGACAGATTTAACAAGGAAACTACCGCAAATCTAGACATGCTGACTGCTTTTAGATTATTCACCCGTCTAGTTAATGACTAAACATCGGGTCAAGTTGCAGAGTTAGCAGATGACCTCATGAGCACGCTAAAACGTCCGGCCCAAAGACAATGTAGAAAACATAATCTCGGGTGCTTTTTTAAGTGATAGATATTGTGGGTTTCACAATACTAACATCCTTCAGCCCGTGTTTACGATTCATATTATGCCCCAGGAAAACAGGAACAGAACATTAAAGGTGCTCAACTGTTAGAAATTGCTTACTTCAATATGTCATTACATAATGGCCTTATTAACTTGCAGCACCCAGGGGATGCAGAGCAGAGAGAATAGTTGAAAAGAAAGGGATAACAGTCCTGCCATGCTATCATTAACTCTGTATACTCTCTTACTTTGATCATATCTTTTAACAAGACAAACCATGAAGTAAGCAACAAAGTAATGGGGCCTTTCAATACTCATTTAACTTTGTCCATGCTTACCTGTGGCAGGTGAAGCTGCAGTCCTTCTCTGGGTATAGGCTGTCTTGAAGGAGCCTGATCCAGCTGCATGTTGAACAGAGCATACAGAGCTGCCTGGGCGGCTCGGGCCTTGGCCAGCTTCTTGTTCCGCCCAGAACCCTGAAAGTTCTGATTATCTACCGTCACTGACATGACAAAGTTCTTGGCATGGCTCTCCCCGCTCTCTGACACAAAGTCATACTTGACGCCCGGCCGCAACTCGTTGAGAATCATGACAGGACTCTTGCCACTTGTAGGGGAGATGAAGGTGGAGGGGGCTGGATGTAAGGGGGCCTGGACCAGGTTTGGCACAGGGGAGGGTAGCAACGGGTACTCTATTCCCAATGAGCTGAAGGAACCATTACTGTTGGATGTGAGGTTAAACGGGTCATCTACAGGAGTGGATGTCTCAAAGGCATTGAAGAGCATGTCTGGAAAATCAGCCTGGTCTGAGGTGAAGTCTGTGTGAACAGACAGAGTCCGGCCCATGGCCATGTGGGCTTCAGACGCGTTGGGGAACTGGACGAAGGAGCGCAGGGCTTTCTCTGCTGCGTTCAGCTTGGCCTTCTTCTTAGTGGGACCAGACCCCTCAAAGAACTGCCCGTTGACCTCCACAGTCATCACAAAGACGGGTGCATGGACCGGCCCGGTCTGAGAGAGCAGTTTGTACTGCAGCCCTGGCTTGATCTCATTAAGCTGCATTAGGGCATTCTTAGGCAGAATGGGCCCAGGAACTTTCTTACGCTTCTTGGGCTTGTACTTGGAATGCGCATGCCCATTATTACCCTCCTCTAAGGGACGTTTCCTCCCACCCCCAGCACTCCCATTGGGGAGTTGAGCAGCCTCAGCTGCAACCCCCTTTTTGGAGAAGAGGTTGTCCAAGTTCCGATTTTCCTTAACATCTGTGCTGCATGAACCTGCGGTGCCCAGAAAGAGTAACTTACAAGGCCTTCGTTGCAGGATCTTGTAAATGTAAAATTTAGAGATTCCTTTACCTCTCTTTGCAACTGAACAAGTGATGTGTGTTCCTTAATCAATACTTACAAAAACATAGTGGCAGTAAATTATATTGGTACAAGTTTATTCTAATCACATTAATTAATTTATGAGGACAAAATTGTTACACACAATCTGTGTAATAAAAAAAAAAAATCTAATTACATTTTAACAATGAAAATTGGCAGCACTTCCCTGAGCAAAGTAAAATCTTGATTAGCATGAAAAGCAACAACTTAATTTCAGCTATTTGTTGCAAATTAGAGAACAAACTATATATACAAGGAGCTCTTTCAAAAGGTATTTTTACATTTCTTTCTCTGGACGATCTTGTGTTTTGGGAACACATATCACCAGGCCCTGTTAACAAAGCTGATGGAACTTAATGTAAATTTTCATTAATAACATCCTCCAGCAAAAGCTTGATAGGTTACTCCTTTCGGTGCTCAGGACAGAAAACAATGCAGGTTTAGAGAGGTTGTGGGGATGGGGGTGCAAACAAGGGTGTCAACTTTTCCAAAATATTACTGTACTTCAACTGAGCCTGAAGAGAAATACCACAGGAATTATATTACCTTTTAGCATTTCATTGATTAAATATGGTCACTTCAAACAGAAAAGCGGCAGCTACTAAATGTGGGTATAAATACAAAATAGTGTCTTATGTTTATTACCAAACACAGTTCAGCACTGCAGTGAAGTGTATTCAGGGATGGGTTTGAATCTCTTATTGAAGCTCTCATTCACAGTCTCTCTCTCTCTTTCTGACACTTCGGGCATCTGGGAAAAAACTGCGGATGCATAAAAAGACGTGCTAACTCTGCAACATCGCTGTGAACAATACTGACTGACCACACATGGCTGATACACTGGTTCACGCTGATTCTCCAAAATCCACCAAACTACTGTGAACTGCAATATTTGGGGAGGCTCTTCTCGATAAAGGGGGAACAACGAGTTCCTGCTTGAATATTTATCTCCTGTCTATCATGTTAAAGAAGGAACTTGAGGCATTTTAGAAAACGTGAGAAGGACCCAGCCTACTGCAGGTGTTCACCCTTTCAGCATAGCAGAATCCAAGTGGTTAAGGTATAGTGAGTGAAATACAAACTTGCTTTTTTAAACTAAAATGTCTTCATTCCCCACCAAACAAACTACCTGAGGAGATTAGATAAGGGATTCCAAAAGATTCCAAAGTGGATTCAGTTTTGAACCAACTGTCATGATAAGCCACGTCTAGCATTATGTGTTCCACTATGAAATCACTTCCTCCTGAACCAAAGTGTGCAGTGTGTGGACAGAGCTTAGTTTGGCGTTCAGTCACAGCCAGTTGACGACTGTAGGCAAAGCAAATAACCAGCATGCCAGAGGGGGATGAAACATGAAAAACACAATAGCAGATAATGCCCTGAGCAACATGAGGGGCATAATGATTATAGGTCTGTTGGGGAACAGGGAACATATTGTTATTGTTGCTGCGGCTCAGCAAGCAATCACTTGAAGCAGAAACAGACTTTATCTTCATTCATTGAGAAGTGACTCCATCGGGCTGCAAGGTCAACTGTCTGTGCATCTGAATGTGTCTTGGCATGTCTCATTGTAATGTCAGGGCTTAACGCGTTACCTGGCATCTGATATAAAAATAATTATATGACTTGCTTGTAATTCTAATAATTTATAGCAAACAGCCCTTGAATAACCTTGAGCACTTCCATCATCAGCCTGAGACCAACTCTCCCTACACTGTCAGCCATAATCCACATGTTCTCCTGGTTTCTCTTTGGCTTACATAGAGCAGGGACAGGATTACTGCTGTGTGGACACAAATAAAGAAGTATTTAAAGAGGCCTCTCAGTTAGCGTTGGGGCAAAACACCAGCACGCCGAATCACAATTCTAAATTGGCTATCTGGTTTACGTCTTCAAGCACACAGACCTTTCAGCCTGACAAACGGCCACATTTGTGCTCTCTTGAAAATGGAATGTCGTCTCAGCTCGAAGCTTGATCTTATCATTTTTTGCAAATAAATAGCGAACTTATCGAACCACACATCCTTTTTCCTATGAATGAACTTGCAAAACAGGCACATGAATGGCGTCTGATGAAAGTAAAGCTTTGTGTTGATTTGCTTTGACCTGCATTAACTTCACTTGGAGTCTTGCTATATCTATCTTTTCCATAAAATCCTATCGAGGCTTATCATGGGTCAGGTGGTTTTATGGCTGAAATAGAGCTACCTTACAAACCCAGAGGGAGCTCTCAGGGGGCTTTAGGGAGCTTTTTTGTTAAGAGCAAGGGGAGAATTTGCTCTGAAAATGGAGTGAAAGCTCACAGCAGATACACCCTGACCCTAGGATTAAGCTCTGATCCTACCTCCTGAGCTGGCCAAAAGGAATTGGATGGTACATTTTCAAGGACAGTCCCACAGTAATACATTGCACCAGGGATATTTAAGCTTAGGATTGTGTATTTCCTTTACCTATATGCATGCATCTCATACACAACCTGGAAAGAAGCTGGGGTCCAGTATAGAAAAAGATAATAAAACATGAACATGAAACTTGGATAGAATTGACTCACTCATGCTCTTTACTTCGCCCCCCTCTATGTTGAGCAGCCTCTGTTGGTTTCGAGCGAGCCGATCTCCCATTCGACCTGGAAGAAACACACAAAGTCAGACACGTGATTATGAAGGATGAGCTGATACGAGTATGATCAGTCTAAGGGGGGTTGTATTTTCTATCTATGACTGTTGGTAGGAAACATTGCCGCTCACATTAAAAACTCCTGCAGGGCCAATAGGTGGGCCCGCACACAGTAAGGGGTTTTAACTTGTCATGTCCCGGTCCCTTGTCTAACTTGTGTTCTCCTTGTTTTTCTGTCTTTAGTTGTCTTCCTGTTTTATTTTGGTAGAACATCCATTGTCTCTCGTTTCAGATACTTCACTTCCTGCCCTTGTGTGTTTCCTGCCTGTGTGATTACCTGTCCTGATCAGTTTAACCTGCTCCTAATTGCCTTCCTCTACTTGTGTATTAGTCTCTGCTTCCCCCTTTGTCTGTGCCAGTTCGTCTTATCTGTTCTAGTGAGCGTTCCAGCAGTAATCCAAGTGTTAAACTCTTAGTTCTTGTTACCTTACCTTGTCAATAAATGTATGTTTAGTCAAGTGTTTTGGTTCCACCTGATCCCCTGACTTTTTATCTAGTGCCATCATCTGGTCAACATGTGAATGTGTCCAATACTTTATCACCAAATACCTGCAGAAATAATGAATTGCATTTGCCTCTGCTCTTATTTAACATGTAAACATTGCTATAAACTAAGATGGTTTACATGGTCACTTTTATATTTGCTATATCTACATACGGGCATCGTCACTCTGAGAATGTCGCTAATGTTGCAGACATTAGCATTTTGATTGTTATTCTTTCTAACCTGTCTCTTATAAATCTCTAACTTTTTACTAAATCACTGGAGAACGCTTAGTGTAATGTGTAAAACAATAATATAACGTTACTTATTCTCAACATTTCTAATTTCTTCTTGTGTTTGATGCTTAGTTTATGTTTGTTATGCAAACACCGTTTACATTTGCTGCTTTGAACTGTTTTTGCATTGTGAAGAACTTCATAACTTAGTTTAGAGAAGTGGTAAATACATTTAAATACTCCTCATGTCCATAAACACAGAACAGAGGACAGACAGCTTGTCAGAGAAGACAAACACTAAGTGGCAGGTGAAACCGAGTTCCTGTTGAAAACATTAACATTCAGCAGACAGCACCCAGAGCAGCCTTCTGAGACTGATACATCTGACTAGCCTTCATATTCTAACAGCTTTTTATTCATTCCATATAACATGCTCAACCTTTAAAAGGGGAAATAGTTTGGAGAATGTATTAGCTTTATTAGATGTCACAGGAAACGAGAGGTAAAAACATGAAGTAGAGATCTATGAGCCTCTACACAAACACATTCTTCTTCCTTGCAAAACCTGGTGCCTACATTACCCAGAATGCATATTTTTGTTTAAATTGATCATATGTGTTAATATAGTTTATTATGCGGTATATTTAAACATGAATTAATTATATTTTTCTCTAATATTATCAGTATCAAGAGAAGAAATTTGAATTAAGATCCGATGAAGAGACACTTCTTTTCTTGATATTTGTCTTTATGAGATCCAGACAAACGACACAAAGTAGAACAATCCCTTCCATCATGCCATGAATACAGGCTCTGCTGCAGATGTGTCTACAAAACTTTAGAACACGTGTAACATGTAACGTCATCTTTACAAACCTTTACAACACGCGTAACATGTAACATCGTCTCTGACAAACCTTTAAACACGTGTAACGTTGTCATTCTCCCGTTAGAACCAGTCTAACCCTGCTCCCTCACACCTCCTGTGCTCATATGTCACAACTCATCACCCAGCTTATTCTCCACCTCCATTCGGCTCTAAGCTACAACTGTCAGACAGAGGTACTTGTCTGTCAGCTGATAAGAGACACTGAGCTGCCATAATTTCCTTCAGTCTAATCAGAAAGCCGTCACTCAGCTCGCCATTCCTGGACATAAATAATAATAACAATAATAATAATAATAATAATAATAATAATAATAATAATAAGCTTTATTTGTATAGCACCTTTCATGCAAGAATTGCAGCCCCAAGTGCTTCACAGCAAAAACATAACAAATAAGAGCATTTACAGTACAATAATCACAGTGTAGATGTAAATGAGTCTGAAGTACCATTATAAAAATAGCCGAATTAAAATAGCAGATAGAATAGCAGATAAAATAGTATAAAATAGCAGAATTAAAATAATATAAAATAGCAGAATTAAAATAGTATAAAATAACATTGGAATTCATGCCTAGTTTCCCTATCTGTGCCGTACTTAACGACCCTACTGCCGGGAAACCATATCCATCACACCATTCTTGTAAATGTTTTAAACTGTCAGAGCCATATTTTGAAAGCATGAGATCAACAATGCGCCCCTGTGGCCTTTCAACTGGTTTACTCCCTTCGGTTAAAGCCAGTGTTTCTCCAATACACATAAATAAACAAACTGAGGCCGCCAGAAAAGACGCAATAATTATCGTTGATTAACAAAGATAGCGGATGCGGGGTTTCACTCCTCTGGTCGGCTGCAGTGCTCTTAGACTACGCAGGGATCCAGCTGGTTGTCAGGTTTTAGACCAACACTGGCTTCTGATCTTGGTTGGAAGGGGACGGCCTGCAGCCTGGCTGATGGTCACACTTCAGGATTCTTACATCTCACCAGAAACTGACCTCACTACTTCCCTTTATGACCAAATTGCATAAACCTAAAGATCTGGGGTACATACAGTACACTGGTAGCTGAGTTTGTTGCATGAAAATGATTACTTTACTCTAATACACAGGACTTACTGAGTCAGCTTTACTCAAACCTCCAGAAGGGTCAGTCTCAAATGTTAGAGCCACTTAGGGAGAACCTAATTGTTTGAGTTGCTAAAACTGAACCCATTCATCCATATGGTGAAGAAAAATGTCCTAAATGTTCTGCAATATGTTGTCAGAGTTGAGCCTATTTCATGAAAAGCTATGGTTTCTTTTGTCTCTGTTGAAATCCAGTTAAATAAATTATTGCTTTACAATGTTTGCTATACTCAACTTGTGAGCGGACCTCAATTAGAGCCAATGAAATGGCTAATCAGCTTTCCTCTGGACGAAGAACAGAGCAAAACTTCCGGCCAATAGAATTGACAGGAAAGGCTTCCTGTGCGTAATCGCTCCTCCGCTGGCAGATATGGCCTCCTGCCCTGCTGCCACTCAGCTGTGTGCTCTAAACATTAGAAATGACAATGTTATCAGGCTCCTCGGGCTCTATTGTGTGAGACGATTGGAAGGAGAACAAGGCTTAGGTTGCCTTTCTCAAGATAATGGAAGAAGAAAATGAACTCAAAGGAAGTCAAATGTCAACAAATGTAGTTAAGCAAGGCTTGTGACAGAAACGGAAACTTTTGAGGGTTTGAATATTGCTCATTCAAAAACCTTGTTTACCTCGTTATTGACTGAATCACATATTGTAATCTGATTTATCTTGTGTTTTATATACACTGTTTCATATATACACACTGCTAAACATAAATATATAAATGTTTATTTTCTTTCCTACAATAATGTGTATTTGAAAAGAGATAAAAAAAATTATCATTCAGACACCACAGATGAAAGTGGATGTCCCCACAGTGTTGCATGATGGGAGAATACTGTTGAATATGGATTTAGAATTAGTTTTCTAGTCACAAAAGTGTAATATATCTATGTACAGCAGTGTACATACATATGGAACATTATTTGTTCCAAAGCGTCGTCAACAAATTGGAAAGACACTGAGGTTGTGTAGGGGTGTCCAAACCTTTTTCAAAGAGGGCCAGATTTGATAACGTGAAGATGTCCGGGGCCAAAAGTCCCTTCTGACATTTGTTTACTATGAAAGTTACATACAAATACACTGTTATATAACTATTTTCAATGTCACAATTATCTTTATTTTTCAAATGGCAATGTAACCAAATATAAGTCACTCAGGTGTGAACAACTCTAAAAACACAATTCTGCCTTTCATTCATATCTGGAGAGTCAGATAACATTGAACAAACTATATGGAATACCTTAAGCTTCCATGAAGTTGATAAATATCATAAGTAGTTATAAGTAATGTAAAGTTTTCTGTTATCATTAAAGTTTAAAACATGTGAATTTTGCTCTTGTCTTTTACAAGATCTTTCAGAAAGTAATAGTTTATTGTCACGTGTTCCACCCACTATTAGTTTGTTTTTATTTGGTTTTACATTGTCAGTAATTCTCTTATCATTTCAGATCCTGGTTCATCCTCACTGCGTGCAATCAACTTATTCCCCTCACCTGGTTTCCACAGCCCATCTCCTCACCTGCTTCTCATTCCCTCATTAGTTCTCTCAGAGGATATATACCAGTTCTCTCCCACTTGTTCCCTGCCAGATTGTCTTGTGTTTTCCTGCCAAGCTCTCCAGCGATCGTCTAGTTTACCTGTTTAGTTTTCCTGACCTGCCCGTTTTGACCCTGCCTGCCTGTTTCTGGACTCCGATTCTTCTGCCTGCCCCTTACTGTATTTGTTTGCCTTTTGGACTGATTTACTGGTATTTGACCCTGCCTGGATTACTGAGTAAACTGAACTATATTGTATTCTGCCTGTCTCTGTGTCGTGCTTTTGGGTTCAGTTCTGTCTGTTCCAGCAAACCTTACAGTACAATCTGGCTAACATGGACCCAGCACCATCCCAGACAGCGCTGCTGTTTGTACTGCGGTCAGGATGGTCATTTTGTTTCCTCCTGTCCTGTAAAAGACAGGGCTCACCAGTCATCCAGAGGGCGCTGGTGAGCCGACTTACTAACTTGGAAATGCCCTCTCGACCGTTGACACAGGCTCAGCTATATTGCTCGGGTATAAGACACACAGTTTCTGTCCTCATTGACTCTGGTGCTGATGCTAGTCTTTTGGACATGACTCTTGCCTCTCAGCTGGGACTAGGTCGGGAGGCTCTGGAGAGGCCCATTAATGCCACAGCACTAGATGGTCGTCTACTCTGCAGGGTTACACACCGCTCGACTCCAATCCAGATGACCTTGTCAGGTAATCACAGCGAGAGTCTCACCTTTCACCTTATCCATGCTCCACATCATGTAATTTTGGGGTTTCCTTGGCTAAGGAGACATAATCCACACATAGACTGATCTTCAGGAACTATATTACAGTGGAGTGCTCATTGTCATGCTATCTGTCTTAAATCTGCAACCCCATCTACTCCTAGTCTGCCTGTCACCTCTGAGTTTCCAGAGTTCCAGTTTCTGGAGTTCCCAAGGATTATCTGGATCTTAAGGAGGTGTTTAATAAGACCCGGGCCACCGCCTTGCCATCACATCGAATCTATGACTGCGCTATTGACCTGCGTCCAGGTACTTCCCCTCCCAGAGGTTGACCCTTCTCGCTATCGGCTCCTGAGACCAAGGCCATGGAGAGGTACATCAATGACTCCTTGGCTTCAGGAATTATCCGACCATCTTCATCTCCAGCCGGAGCTGGGTTTTTCTTCGTGGGAAAGAAGGACAAGACCCTGCGTCCGTGCATCGACTACAGAGGACTCAATAACATCACCATCAAGAACCGGTACCGTCTCCCGTTAGTTTCCTCTGCTTTCGAACTGTTACAAGGTGCTACTATGTTCTCCAAGCTCGACCTCCATTACCATTTGGTGAGAATCAGTGAGGGGGACGAGTGGAAGACGGCCTTCAATACTCCTATTGGACATTATGAATATCTAGTCATGCCATTTGGTCTCACCAATGTTCCTGCAGTCTTCCAGGGATTAGTCAATGATGTCCTTCGGGTTCTGCTCCATGTATGTGTCTTTGTGAACCTGGATGACATTCTGATTCTCTCCAAATGTAAGCAGGAGCATGTGACTCATGTACGCCAGTTCTCCAGAGGCTTTTGGAGAACAGTCTGTTTGTGAAGGCTGAGAAATGTGAATTCCACACATCAGAAGTATCATTCCTGGGATTCATCGTCAACGCAGGTAACATCCAGATGGACCTGACCAAGACCAAGGCTGTCACTGTCTCCTTCCACACGAAAGGAGCTTCAACGTTTCCTGGGTTTTGCCAACTTCTACCGGAGGTTCATCCGTAATTACAGCTCGGTGCTCTTCCGATGGTCCCCTGTGGCAGAGGAGGCCTTCTGTAAATTGAAGTTACGTTTCACTTCAGCTCCCATTCTCATATTCCCAGATCCCACTCACCAGTATATCGTGGAGGTGGATGCTTCGGACACCGGTGTAGGGGCAGTGCTTTCTCAGCGATCGGCTGAGGATCAGAAGGTTCCTCCTTGTGCCTTCTTCTCCCGGAAGCTGTCTCCTGCAGAGAGGAATTATGTTGGGAATAGGGAGTTGTTGGCAGTAAAACTGGCACTTGAGGAGTGGAGACACTGGTTGGAGGGAACAGAGCAGCCATTTGGGGTTTGGACAGACTACAAAAACCTGGAGTACATCCGTTCAGCCAGGCGGCTGAACTCTCTTCAAGCAAGGTGGGTTCTCTTCTTTAGCCGTTTTTACTTTTCACTTTCCTACAGACCGGGTTCAAAGAATGTGAAACCTGACGCCCTTTCCCATCAATTCCAGTCCGCAAGGTATCCTTCCTTCTGCATGTGTCATCGGTGCAGTAACTTGGGACGTGGAGGACAAGGTAAATCGCTCCCACGCTGAACATCCTGCTCCCAGTGCTTGTCCAGATGACAGTTTGTTTGTTCCTGCCAGTCTCCGTGCTCAGGTCCTCCAGTGGGGTCATTTGTCTCGCCTGGCTTGTCACCCTGGGCTGCTTCGTCAATGCTTCTGGTGGTCTTCCATGGAGGCGGACACCAGAGGATTTGTCGCGGCCTGTCCGGTCTGCTCTCAAAACAAGACCTCTCACCAGGCCCCCTCCGGTCTTCTCCATCCCTTGCCAGTTCCAGCTCGTCCATGGTCCCACATCTCGTTGGATTTCGTCACTGGCCTACCACTCTCTGACGGTAACACAGTCATACTCACTGTCGTTGATCAATTTTCCAAGTCTGCTCAATTCATTCCACTTACTAAATTGCCTACTGCCAAAGAAACCGGAGATTATGCTTCAAACAGGTGTTCCGACTTCATGGTCTGCCCTGTGATGTGGTCCCTGACCGTGGTCCATAATTCACCTCTCGCTTTTGGTCTGAGTTTTGCAGGCTGCTGGGGGCCACTGTCAGTCTGTCATCCGGTTTTCACCCCCAATCCAATGGTCAGCCAGAAAGAATGAACCAAGAGATGGAGACAGCTCTACGCTTCCCGCAACCCCTCCTCCTGGTCTAAGCAACTCTTGTGGATCGAGTATGCCCACAACACCCTTCCCAGCTCTGCCACTGGTCTCTCACCCTTCCAGTGCTCTCGGGGTTACCAGCCACCACTCTTCCTAGAGCAGGAACATGAGGCCAGTGTTCCCTCTGTGCAGGCGTTCGTAGGTCGGTGTCGACGCACATGGAGACAGGCTTGCCTCACACTCCTGCGCTCTTCAGAACGTTACCAACGATCCACCAACCGACGTCGCATTCCTGCCCCCCTGTACACGCCGGGGCAACGGGTCTGGTTATCTACAAAGGATCTACCCCTCAGAGTAGAATCCAAGAAGTTGGGTCCATTCCCCGTCTTGAGGGTCATGTCATCAATCCTGCTGCCAGTCTTCGTCTACCGCCTTCCATGAGGGTTCACCCCACATTCCATGTAGCCAAAGTCAAGCCTGTTAAAAAGGGCCTGTTTAAGCCATCCCACATGATGCTACACAGCCAATCAACTCTGTGCATTGCAAGTGGCAAACATTGCAACTCTGAATACAGACAGATGAGAGGTGAGTGACAGACGAAGAGACGAGTGAGCGGTATACAGGGAGTGAAAAATAACTACTCATGGCGCTCTCCAAGAGAAAAGTCAACAGAGCTTTCAACCCAGAATGGAAAGACTCATTCATGTTCATCCTTCCCACTGGGAGCACAAAACCATTGTCTCATATGCTCAGAGACCGTGGTGCTCATTAAAAGTGGTGATGTGAAACGCCACTATGAGAAAGCACAACGTTTTTGACCAAACCTACCCACTCTGAACATAAGCACTCAGAGCCCAAAATGATTTTGATTTGTGACAAAATAAAGCAAATAGGCCTACCTGTCAGCACCATCAGCCACAGAGAAAAGTTTAACCCAGGATGTGCTTGCCTGGGTTAAACTGTTCAATTGTTAAGCTGTGTTGAGACATTGGTTGAGACTGTTAAATCAAGATGTGAAACAGTTAAAGAAAAAGGCTGCTGCTACACTTTATTTTATTTTTCTAAGATTAAGCACTTTATTTTAAGATTCACAATTTTTCAAAAGCTATTTTTAAATGCAGCCCAAGAAGAACATTATACATATCTACAGTATTATTTCTTTCTATATCTAGCTATCTATCTATCGTGACAATAAATATTGTTGAAATGTTTTTAAATTGTACTTTCTTTATTAGATTTGACAGTCAGTTGTTGATGACGTGCAGACGTTGATCCAGCAACTAGGCTACTTCAATATATATCACACTAATTCATAACGAAAGTTAGACGTTATGATGCTCTGGACCTTTGCTTGTGGAAATTTTCTCTAACTGGACTTCTTAGAATTTTTGTTGAATACCCCTGTTGTAGAGGATAAATAGCTGGCAGGAATAGGAAGTGTCATGTTCATTAAAGGAATCCATGGCCTACCATCCATGCGATGTGGAGAATAAGTTTATAAGACAAGCAGGACAAAATAAATAAGAATCTATATACACTGCTTATTGCCTCAGATCCCACATCACAGCACACTAACCACTAAAGCCCTAACACATTTACATGCTGTGTACATTCAAACAAGGTTAGCAGCCGGCACAGGAGAAAATCTTGAGACGTGACGTAGTGATAGGAAGTGATGAGATGGTGGGTGAGAGGAACAGACTGCAGAAACATGGACACTTTAAGTGAAGTTTCTGGCTCCATCATGCAATCACAGCAGAGGGGGAAAATGGTGTTTGTCCTTTTTAATTTAGTACATTTAGTAAAACACTGGAGAGGGCTGACATTCCAACATTTAGGTTTGTAAATGTAACTCAACTTTGACAAAAATGTGACATGTGAGGAAGAATAAACATGTAAAACCAAGTAAAGGATCAATACATTACAACCAACACACACCTGTTCGATACACATGATAAACCCACACATTACAGTTCATTAGCTGACACTTTTGTCCAAAGCGACTTACAATAAGTGCAAACAATCATGAGGATACAACTCTGAACAGCAAGAATCTTGCAATAGCTTCAAATAAGCCAAACAAATGTAAGTGCAACATACAAAGAACAGAATTGATTTTTTCTTCATAAAAATAATCCAGCAGCGATGTCACCACAACATGAACACCAAACTAAAATGTTTTACTATATAAAGATAACTTATAGGAAACCAGGAACCACTTGGAGGTGCAGGTTCAAAGTGATGTGCTTCCCGTTCACTGTCTAGTCGGCATCCAATACTTCATTTCATTTCAACGTGCACTAGTTCACTACGGTCTGCTTGACGTAAAGACAGAATATTGACGACTAGGTGGAAAGGTACAAGGCCAGGGTTTGAATCCGACCTGTGGCCCTTTAGTTGGGTGTTGTCCCTTTCTCTCTTCCTTCCCAGTCTCTCTCTGTCTATCCAATCTAATCCATCCAACTCACATTAGTTGCATTCGTGTATTTCTACTCATCCATCACTTTTGATGCTACTATACTAATGTCATAAAGACTTGAGGTATTTAACTGTACTGATGATAAATACAACATGTATGTTGGAGATCCTTCAGAGCAGTGCTTGTGAACTTCGGTATACACAAGAGTGTATACCGAAGTTCACAAGCACTGCTCGACTAGAAAATATATTCCTCTCTGCTCCCCAAGGACACTCGCAGGCTTTAGTCATCTTTCTCACATTTCCACAGGGCTCTGTGAAATCTTTATGACGGCTTTAATTTGCCATGTGGCCCTGGCAGTAGCTGCAGGGGCCAACGCTGTATCAATTCCACACGCTAATGCCACTCACTTAACCAACAGGGCTCCCATGCAGACCCCCGCACAGCACACACACATTTCTGCTGCTGCTGACAGCAAACTATTCACATCACTGTAGTGGCATCTCACTGGGGGGGCCGACAAGCAGGAGTCACATGTGAAGTAAATTTCAAGGTCATCTGAGGTTTCTTTCCCACTCTGTCACAGGGTGTTCATATAGAGTAATACAAGGTGGCCGTTTTAGGTTATAATGTTTCAAACATGCATAACTGCAAAACAAGAAAGTGCAGCACATCGTTTATGGATGTACATCCCCGAACGCTGGTATGTAAGCTTTCAACCATTTAAATGAAGCTGTGAATACAGACATGTTGGCCCTCTGCTGTCTGCTGTCAGCCTAAATCCAGGCGACTCTGCGTATTTCTTTCACTTTTAAATTGAGCAACAAGGCCGAAGACTCATACTGTATGATATATACAATACATATATATATTATGAAGAAACTAACCAGGGGATAAATGTATATAAAATACTTATACAAAAACACAAACACACACACATATATAAACTTGAATAGAGAAAGTGTCACTAAGAGACCTCACACATATCTTCTCCGCGGACATTTCCTGTAACTTATAGTCTGATATATGTATACTGATATATCTACAATAAACTAACATCACAAACACTGTGATGCTGTGTATTATCAATGTTTGAACCTTTACGTCCCATAAATATGAAATTAAAAGAATTTTCCATAAATAACCTTTTGAGTTGAGACGTTTTGAAGGTTCAGAAAAGTAAAAACACTAAACCTGATTTTCATATTCAGAAATACAGTATAAAAAAGATCTTATGTGACAAGTTCCACAGTTCAACCGCTGACCATGCAATCTGAGGAGACAGGCAGAAGGTTCGGCATGAGAGATTTCAGGTTCTCCCTCACCCTCACTGACCCTCCTCCACCCCATTCTCTCTGCATCACTGGCCTCGCCGTGCACAAACAGATGGCTATCACTGTTCTCTGCAGAGGGCCAGCTCCTGCGCTATCTCCCATAGAGAGGGGGGGGGGGGGGTATACACGGGAATGGGCTGATGTTGAATTTCACACCCCATGGCATCAGGATTAGCTGGAGCTGATGGACAGGCAGGTGGAGGTGCAGGGTGGAAGGTTGGTGCTGTAACAAGCGGTGTGTGTTATGCACACTTCACAGTTACTGTCCATGCTCTCAGCTGTGATACACTTTTGACAGGTAGCACATAATGAACATGTCGTATAGTGTGTGTCCACTAATAATCAGGAGATGCTTTGTTATTGCTGATATATGGAATATGGTACTCCCACTCTTTGGAAAAGGGTAACCCACCTCTGAATGCAAGTAAACAAATTGGTTGTTCCCAAGCTGTCACACAAGAAACCTCTCATGATGGAGAGGCAAAGACCTGCCAACAACATAGAAATGGCACCGTTTACAGACTGACTTCTCAACTCCATTATCTGCAAGTGGAAGGAAGATCCCTCCTCCATCAGCCGACCATGTACAGAAGCTCTTCGTAAGAATTCCCACCGGGCAGTCAGAAGATGAGCCCAAGAGCCAAGAACCACTGTTACTGTTGTCACAGACAGAACAAGAGGCAATGCACTCCATCTATCGGATCTCCATACACAATCACCCCAGAAGACTCCATTACTGAAGAAAAGGCATATTGAAGCTTGTTAGTGACTCTGTATCTGTTTTCCTCAAAGACATTATCAACTGTAACCTCAGATTCTCCACCACGCAAGTTAATATATATAACTTTACGTTTTTAAATCAGTGTTAGAGCAGAGCAATCAGTCCTGTGTGCTATCAGACTCAACAGGGTGTAAAACCTGCAGCGAAATGTGCCTCAAGCAGCTGCCCAGTCCAAGGGAAGTACTGTGCAAGAGCTTCAGTCACGTGAGATTTCCTCCATTTGAAATAGTCTAGGGGAAAACATGTTGGCAACTGGAATACTTATTTAGTGTAAACATTCTGTTCTAATCTCCAGCTCCAGGTGAATCTTAACACCCACTTCATACTAACACCTTGACACTGGCACGGATCTGAATGGATCATTCGGGTATGCTTGCTCCTCTGATATATCAGACTGCTGTTTAATTCCTATCAAGAGACAATGTTTTATTTCTAAAGGGGCTAAATACGAAATTCGGAGCATATCTATGATTTAGGGATTGCATCCACACGGCTCTCAACATGGCGACAGATGAGCCAGCGGCTAGCAGCTAACAGTGCTAACAATGTCAACAGTGCTGACAGATCTGTCAGAGTGCGGCCGTTATTATATCATTATCATATGAGCATAGTCATTAGCTAGCCACTGGTCCCAAACAAGGACTCGCATGCTAAAAGTGCACATGTGGAGTGACTTCAATAGGTAGTGTGCAAACACGTGACAAAACTGTGTGACGTATGCGTTGGTTGGAAAGCAAATCAACAACAATATAACTCCGACTTCTTCAAAAGTATTCTGACTCTATGGAGTCCTCTGCAAAGGCAAGATTCAGAGAAAAAGTCCAAATTTGCGGCCTTGACCCGTAAACTCTAAAACCGTCGGATTATATTGAGGATTTAGAGTCATTACCGCCGATTGAATATCCGGATATTGTGAACTACCTTATGCTACAAATTTTGTGGGCAACCAACGCACAAATGAAGGCATACAAGAGCTTAGATGCTTTCTTTGTTTCTGGCTGGGTTGGTAGTCTTCTTACCAAACCAGTGAAAGCATGGTGCTCGTCCATGCCTGTGTAAATCACTCTCAAAGAGCTCGAGATACACCGCTCAAGCCGTGGTTTGTGAGTGAGAAGAGCGGCGATGTTATCCTCGCACACTGTGATTGTATGGCTGGGTTAAGCGAAGCAAGTGAAGTAGGATCAAGAATAAGCAAAACAAAAACATGCACAGAAGAAAAGAGCAAATAGCTGCTATCATAAAGCTTTGTCGCTTCTCCTAGTGACGAGAAGTAAGGTCTTAGTGTTCGGGTATATCATAAGCACAAATGTTTAACGTAAACATTGAAAACATAGCTTTAGCATGAGCTGTTACCAGATATAAAGTGGACGCCATACACACGGATGAATTGTGCTTTTTCTTCTGTTAAATCCTTACGATTTATGTTGCTAAACCACAGCTTACGGCGTTCCGTAGACAGCAATTCATCCCTCTTTTGTGGATCGTTGTTTTTGATGATTTTAGGAAATCTAAAGAACCGTTTCTCTGGGTCACAAGTAGCGTTATTACCACAATTATACACTGCGCACACGATTGGCATTTTCTTTCAATCTTAGACGTTTAAATACAAAGAAAATTACGAAGCGTTGCAGCAACTCACACATGAACGGCCGCAGTCTTGGTTGTGTATATACAACCAAGATGGCTGAATTCCGGGTTGGGAAATAAGCGTGACGTCACATGCACACGATCTATACCTATTTTGTAGTTTAATCTGAAAGATGTCTGGATATAGCAATTGTATAGTTCATGTAAGTGATTCCCGGACAAGAGTGGGCCAGAAAATGTATGGCCCATCAAGAGTGAGTCATATCTCGTTTTCCATCGAGATACTCAGACTAAAAGTTAATTTGGTACTAATTTTAGGTAATTCTGTTTAATAACTACACTACAGACTGCAGGTCTAATATGGAGAGGGAAGTATTTTGCTATTCATTACTACATACATAACATTTATTTAATTTTTTTGTGCCGAACATATGACGAAGATTTCTTCAGTCACATAAGAACATCTACAACAATCTAAAGACTTGTTCCACTACTGTAAAAGAATAGTAAAAGTGTATGTGGTGGTGCCGCGCTGAAGTACCTATCATGTAGCCAGTTTTGTAACTATTAGGATAAATAGTTTCCTGTAGATGCAGAAGATATGACACCTGACAGGATCATCAAATATGGTTCCTCTGGAAGGGGAGGGTTTTCTGTCCCGGCGCATCGGATTTTAGCTGATAAAATGAGTCTATTTAAATACAAATCCTACAATTGAATCTGGCTTAAATTAAAAGTCAATATTAGTAAAAGGGATACACAGGACTGCCCTTCATGCTTGGGGCGCTGCCTCCTTCGTCTGATTGGGTGTTGTGATGGACAGGGGGCGGAGCCTGAGGAGAGTCTGGGTTATCAGCAGAGCTTCAGGCCAAACCCTGGCTGCAGGGCGGAGGGTTAGGGGAGGTGGGGGCTGTATCAGATCCTCCACATCACAGAGCGCCGGCTGTTTGCCAGACAGAGATCTCCGGCTGCGGTCTTGGGCCGACAGACACATCCCTTAGCGGCAACGCGGCGTACACGCCTCAGAGAACACATCGGTTTATACCTCGTTTGAAATTCACTTTTGCTCCCAGTAGATTAAACTCACACTTCAGTTCATCTCACAACACCCCGCTTAGCAGAGAGCACGGAAATCATGGGCTTCTTACTCGCCCCGCATGCAAAGTATTTACAATGGCTCCATTTCTTTACACATTAATACTGTTTACCACACTCTCAATGAATAACAGTTAGGCTAAATTGAATATTCCAGAGTGGGATAAAAAAGCAGAAAACTCGCAGTTTTTTGCTTTAGCTTTTCATGCCGATAGCTGAAGTTTGAATTAATGTGAGGATTAAGTGCACTTGACTTTTGCAGCCAGTGAAAATATTAGCAGGCGTTTGCAATCATGCACAGGATGGAACCGAGTTGAGCTGTAGTGCTGCTCTGTGTCTCGGGAGGAGAGCAAGCACATGGTGAAGCAGGGACCCTACAACAAAGACTAAATACATACATGTTTACAACATTTATTGAGGCGCAAAATGCATTTTCATATAAACTGATTAATTTGACAAATGTCTGGCACAGTTATATGATGGGGCTGCAGGCTGTGCCTGGTTTGCCAAAAACGTACCGAAAACTTATTTGGATCAATGGCACAAAGGTGAAAAGTTTTACACAAGAAAAAACTTCACAGATGAGGACTAACTGCTTAGTTTGTCTGGTTTGTCTTAGCATGCCTTAAGGACATAAAAACTTGGATGTCCTTCAACTTTTAGATGTTATACACAGTCAAAGTTGGTCCCAAACGCCACCACCGTAAGGAATCTCAGCGTTATCTTTGATCAGGATATAATCCAAAATGCTGCGGCACGTGTATTGACAAGAACTAGGAAACAGGATCATATTACTGCTGTATTAGCTGCTCTGCACTGGCTACTGGTAAAATCCAGAAAATATTTTAAAATCCTTCTCCTGATTTACAAAGTAATTAATGGTCAGGCTCCATCTTATCTTAAAGATATCATAGTACCTTATATCCCAACAAGAGCATTGCGCTCCCAGAAAGCATTGTTCGTTGTAGTTCTGAGAGTCTCCAAAAGTACAATGGGAGCCAGAGCCTTCAGCTATCAAGCTCCTCTCCTGTGGAACCAGCTCCCAGTTTGTGTTCAGGAGGCAGACTGGAAGCTTTGTTGACATCATCCTGGATTCTATTTCAAAATACGATCACATCATCATTTCTGTCTTACATACCTGATTCACTCTCATTGTGAAAATGTTCCCCGTTTCATCTAAATACTGAAGTGCTTTATAAATAATGTGCTGCTGTTCTAAGTTGTACTCAGTGGGCACAGCTTCGGTGACTATAAAGACATGGACACTGAGGTGGACTGTAGCAACCCTACAACCATTCCTGTAAAACATATATTATTTATTTACGATCAAATAAAAAGGTTGAACTTATATATGTCTTTATACATCTTCAACAGCCGCAGAACATCGAGAGTCCACATTTATCATTGCTAAAGACTTTTATTTTAGTTAAGAAAGAACGCAGAAGCACTTAAAAACAAAGAGATGAAAAAAAATGTATATGAATAAAAATGACTTTAGAAGACCTTTTTTATCATAATTTTTCTATATTTTCTAATTCATCATGAATATCGTATTGTGGACTTTTTATCGTGATTTTTGGCATTGTTACATCCCTCTTATTATCGATGTATTTTTCTCTCTCGCTCTCATTTAAATTTCAGAGTTTTAATAAGAGTTTAGGTTCAAACGAGCCAAGTTTTATATTAAAGATTTCTTTAATCAGTATCAGCTCCGAAGTTCTGATCCATTTCTAATCACTTGTTCATTGTGAGGGATTATTGCACTGCACGCATGCCACCATTACATCTCATTCAAATGCCAAAACAAGTTCCCAGGATGCACTGCAGTTTCCAGGACCAGAACTAGTAAGTTTGTAACAGAACTCTGAGCACATGTCCTGTTTGTAGGACTTTGTGGAAAATTCTGTACTCATCGGCAGAAACGTTCATTAACAGTAAAGGTCGTATTACTAACTATTAATTAGTGAATATTACCTGCTGATAATAAACAATTATTATTATTTTTAATTGTACATTCCTCATTGTTAGAACATGTTGTCCCATCACACAGCTGAGCAGGTCAACACTGCACATCATATGACTCATTTTATGACTATAAGGTAATTTATATTGTATTTGTTTATCTTAATCTTACTGTAATATAAAAAAATTCAAGCGTTATACATTTATCTTGTCCATTAAAAGCGATTTGTAACTGTGTCTGTTATTGTTGAGATGCACTTTTACTGTAAATGGAGGGGTTTAACAGTGAGATGCTTTGTTATGTCTCACATCGTCCCAGAGATCTGTGGTGTGTTTCCCTTTGCTTCCAAAATCTGGCAGATTTCCTCACGCATCTCGAAAAATCTATTCAGCACTTTCCCTCGACTCAGCCATCGCACCGTCATGTTCCGAAAAGACTTACATTGACTCTTATAAAGTTTCCTTTCTGTGTTACGATGCTTATTACATGTTCCATCTCCAGAGCTTTGCAACACAGCGCTTCCTGGTGTGTGATGCAGTGATACACAGTCAGCTGCATCTTCTCCCGCATCCTGCCCACTAATCCGCTCTTTTAACCACATTGCAGGCGCTCCATCTGTCGTCAGTCCCATCAGTTTGTCCTGGGGCAGTTTAATTTCTCACACATTTAGATACTTCCTCAAATATGTATTTTCCCGTGGTTGTGCCATGCATTGATATAATTACCAAAACCGGCTGGGCCAGTTATGATAGTCATATGATATTTTCTCGCGGGCTGGATATAATTGCCTTGAGTTTGACACCCGTGCAGTACACACTGAAACGTGCTCATAAATTAGATAAATAACATAAGCATTTAGTTTATTTAATAAAAGAGCACCTGTTCAATGAAACACTGATACCGCTATTAGTATGCGGAGACGTGTTAAACTTAAAGATGCATGCATAAAATTGCATTCAATTTTATTAAATATATGGCTCTCAAGGAAATACATAAAAAAAATATTTGGCTTTTATGGCTCTCCCAGCCAAAAAAGGTTCCTGACCCCTGGTCTAGTGGTACAACTTCCAAATACAACACCAGATAGTTGTGAGTTCAATACCAGGGCTGTCACCATTGTGCCCCTGAGCTGCTCCAGGGAGACTGTCCCTGTAGTTAGTTCAAATCAAATCAAATCAAATGTATTTGTATTGCCCAATATCACAAATTATACATTTGTCTCAGTGTGCTTTACAGACTGTACAGGTTACGACACCCTCTGTCCTTAGACCCTCGCATCGCACAAGGAAAAACTTCCTAAAAGAAACCCCATAATTAAAGGGGGAAAATGGAAGAAACCTCAGGGAGAGCAACTGAGGAGGGATCCCTCTCCCAGGACGGACAGACGTGCAATAGATGTCGTATGTACAGGATAAACAACATAGTACAAATACAACATTTGACAGAAAGTTCACTGTAAGTCTCACTGGATAAGAGCGTCTGCTAAATGACCTGGAATGTAATGTAATATTTTTCCTCTTTAAATATCAATGCAATACACTTAAATCCCTTCAGGAGAGTTCTGTTTTGTTGTCAGATTTTTGGTTCACTCTTGGTTATTTCATATATCACTTATTGGTTACTTACTCACTAACAAAGTATTCAAGACATGTAAGAAATAATTGACAGAATATTGAAGTTGCATTGTTTTTGCCTCTCTTGTTTTGACATTGTTTTATTCCAGAAGCATATGTATCATCTAAATATTGTGTTATTCATCACAAGGGCATCATTTACACTTAAAATCTATTATCTCAGGAGCCCTGGTAGCTCACCTGGGTAGCACAGGAGACCCATATACACAAGGCTGAGTCCTTGCCGCAGTTGCCCGTGGTTCGAGTCAGACCTGTGGCCATTTGCTGTATGTCGTTCCCCTTCTCTCTCTCTCTCCCCCTTTCACAATCTTCCCTGCTATTTCCATAATAAAGTTTATGCCAATAGAGGTAAAATAAAAAAGATAACCACTGAAAAAGCAAACCAGTGATATGAGACATTACATTACAAGTCACATGTCAGAAACTTCAGAGTTTTGTCTTGTTCTTACCAGCACAGAAAGTGCAACAGGCAGCATGATGACCGTCAAAAAACAATCTAATCAGTCAGTACCTGACCCTGGTCTTCTAACACAAACACACACACACACACAGACGGTAGAGCAGCAGGTGCATGCCGAGGTGTACCTTTGCGCTCGGAGCGTTTCTTCCTCCTTCTCCTGCACCTGCGGCGGATCAGGCAGAAGTAGGCTGCTGTGGTGGGGGAGTCATCCCGCAGCAGAGCCATAGCTCTGATCTGTCCCCTCGGCTACTCTGCAGGCTCACAGCCTGATGCTCAGCAGAGACAGAGTGAGCCTGGACAACTTTAGACAGAGCAGGGGAGGCAGGGGGAGGGGCAGCCAGTCTACCATGAAGCAGACAGAGAGCTGCTGTGGTAAATGGCTGAGATAAATGGGCTGGGATGTCTCCTCCTCGCTCCTCTGTCTTTCCTCTCTTTTCACACAACCCCCCCCTCCCATCTCAAATCCACATTCTGGGCTATGATGAACTTGGATTGTGAGCACTCTTGAAAAAAGACCCAAAAAGTGCCTTTGAATTTGCATCTGACACTTGATGACACTCGAGTTTAGAGCAGCTGCTAAACACTGGGAACAAGAGCAACACACACTACTTAGTAACCGTGGATAAAGCAGAAAACAACTTTCACACATGACATTAAAGTGTTTGGTTCTGATGTCAAAGACCTGTACAGGCTTTAAGATCACTCATTCAACACTGGCAGAAAACAACAACACACATCCCACATTCATTTCAATGAGCACCGTGTGTCACACAAAAGGCTCTCGCACAATAATACAGCGTGCAGCAGTCACCTACGAGCAAAGAAACATTTATGAAGGGATGATCCAGAAGGTGTGTGTGTGAGTGTGAGTGTGTGTGTGTGTGTGTGTGTGTGCGTGTATGCGTGTGAGTGTGTGTGTGAGTGTGAGTGTGAGTGTGAGTGTGAGTGTGTGTGAGTATGTGTGAGTATGTGTGTGTGTTGGTATTAATGCTATTTCCTCTACATAGTGAATGAGTGTATCCTGTATGAAATATAAACGAGCTGTAACAGGATGATCACACATTAGACATGTTCAATAAAAACTAGAGGGACGCTACAACAGTTTGATAGTCAGCACTGCCCCCTGTTGGCTACAGTCAAGTTATACAGCACTTTTACATTTCACAGGTCTGATGATGATGATGATGATGATGATGATGATGATGATGATGATGATGATTCTCAGAGAGATGAATATTTAACTTCAATGATCCCGTTGGAAAACACACCTTTGGATATACATATATATATATATATATATGTGGATGTGTGTGTGTGTGTGTGTGTGTGTGTGTGTGTGTGTGTGTGTGTGTGTGTGTGTGTGTGTGTGTATAGACTCAGATCTAAGCTTTAAATCCCACATAAACAAGGTGACAAAAGCATCCTTCTTCCACCTTAGAAATATAGCTAGAATCCAACAATTAATATAATCAAAAGGATGCTGAAAAACTAATCCTTCAGCTCGCTGCAGCGAGGCTACTGACTAGAACCAAGAGGAGAGACCACATCAATCCAGTGTGAGCTGCTCTACACTGGCTTCCAGTAACTTTTAGAATTGACTTTAAGGTCCTCCTTCTTGTATACAAAGCCCTAAACGGAACCGCACCAAGTTACACTGCCAACTCTCTAATCAACTATGTGCCCCCAAGAACATTACGATCATCCACTACTGGTTTATTAAATGTTCCCAGAAACATCCAAAAGAAAATCAGGGATGCAGCCTTTTGCAATTATGCACCAAAACTATGGAACACTTTACCTGCAGACATTAGGGAAGCAAGCTCGCTCAATATCTTCAAAAACATATCTCTTTACTTTAGCCTTTTAATGGTGATATTTTATATCTCTTTACTTTAGCCTTTTAATGGTGATATTTTATATCTTTTTATCTTAGCCTTTTAATGGTGAATTATTATTATTATTTAATGCTGCTACTCTATGCCACTTTAAACTAATTTAAATGATTTCATAAATGTTTGCTATAACTGGTTTAACATTGAATGTGTAAAGGTAACTGAGATAAATTTCAGAGTGTGTATTTTTGAAAAACCTGAGATCAAATAGACTGTGTTACCACGGGAAAAAGAGGAAGTTTCTCTGATAAATGTGTATTGGAGAAAAACTGGCTTTAACCGAAGGGAGTAAACCAGTTGAAAGGCCACAGGGGCCCATTGTTGATGTCATGCTTTCAAAATATGGCTCTGATGGTTTAAAACATTTACAAGAATGGTGTAATGAATGTGATTTCCCGGCAGTAGGGTTGTTAAGTACGGCACAGATAGGGAAACTAGGCATGATTTCCAATGTTATTTTATACTATTTTAATTCTGCTATTTTATACTATTTTAATTCTGGCTATTTTAAGTCTGCTATTTTTATACTATTTTAATTCTGCTATTTTATACTATTTTAATTCTGCTATCTTTATAATGGTACTTCAGACTCATTTACATCAACACTGTGATTATTGTACTGTAAATGCTCTTATTCTGTCTAATCTTGTACTAATTGTTATGTTTTTGCTGTGAAGCACTTTGGGCTGCAATTCTTGTATGAAAGGTGTTATACAAATAAAGCTTATTATTATATACATATATATATATATATATATATATATATATATATATATATATATATGTGGGTGTATATATATATATATGTGGGTGTATATATATATATATATATATATATATATATATATATATATATATATATGTGTGTGTGTATATACAGTCAAGATGGAAAGTCTACACACTCCTTTCACCTTCTGCATGTTTTATTACGTTATCGACTTATTCTACAATAGATTGAGATCATTAACTCAAAATTTTGTGCTAATTGATTAAAAATCTAAATGTAAAATATCATATGTACACAAGTGTGCACACCCTTTTTATATGACTCCCAAAAGTGAGCTGAGGGGCATTTTGTTTTCACTGATACTGCTTGAGATGTTTCTACAACTTAATTGGAGTCCACCTGTGGTCAATTAAATTGATTGGACATGATTGGGGATGGACAACACCTGCCTATATAAGGTCTATAAGGTATATATATATATACACACACATACATATATAGATATATATATACATACATACATACATACATACATATACAGACACACACTATATACATATATATATATATATATATATATATATATATATATATATATATATATATATATAGTGTCTATGTATATATATTAGGGCTGTCAAGCCATTACATTTTTTCAAATTAATTACATGCTTTGTGATTAATTAATCTAAATTAATCGCATATATCAATATTTGCTGTGAGAAGCAAATATTCAAATTCAAATGGATTTGGAAGATGAGTGAATCAATGAGTAGGCATTATGAACTTAAAGGTCAACATGTCTTTTATTTCAATACTATTTCTCCAATATCTTGTATGCTACAATTATCTTAAACAACACAAATCATCAATTATACGTAAAGTGCAATTTAAAATTGGGCATATATTGGCAGCTAATTAAGTTAAAATACTGAATAAAGCATCAATAATTTGTCCGAACCACCTCAACTGGCTCCTTTCAACGCAAAGGAGCAGCGGCTCTACTCCGAGTCTCTCACGGATGGCTGAACTTCTCACCCTATCTCTAAGGGAGACGCCAGCCACACGTCTGAGAAAACCCATTTCGGCCGCTTGTACCTGTGATCTCGTTCTTTCGGTCATGACCCAGCCTTCATGACCATAGGTGAGGGTAGGAGCGAAGATCGCCCGGAACTTTGCCTTCTGGCTCTGCTCTCTTCGTCACAACGGTGCAGTAAAGCGAATGTAATACCGCCCCCGCTGCTCCGATTCTCCGGCCAATCTCTTGCTTCATCGTGCCCTCACTCGCGAACAAGACCCCAAGGTTCTTGAACTCCTTCACTTGGGGTAAGGGCTTATTCCCTACCCGGAGTAGGCAATCCACCGGTTTCCTGCTGAGAGCCATGGCCTCAGATTTTGAGGTGCTGATCCTCATCCCGACTGCTTCACACTCGGCTGCGAACCGATCCAGTGACTGCTGAAGGTCACAGACCGATGACGCCGTCAGGACGACATCATCTGCAAAGAGCAGTGATGAGATCCTCAGGCCACTGAACTGCAACCCCTCTCCTCCACGACTATGCCTCGATATCCTGTCCATGAAAATTACAAACAGGATTGGTGATAAAGCGCAGCCCTGGCGGAGGCCAACATTCACTGGGAACGAGTCCGACTTACTGCCGAGTATCCGGACACAACTCTCGCTTTGGGCGTACAGGGATTGGATGGCCCTCAGAAGTGACCCCCTCATCCCATACTCCCGCAGCACCTCCCAGCACCGGTCATACGCCTTTTCCAGATCCACAAAACACATGTAGACAGGTTGGCCGTACTTCCAGGCCCCCTCCAGGATCCTTACGAGAGTGAAGAGTTGGTCCGTTGTTCCACGACCAGGACGGAATCCGCATTGTTCCTCTTCAATCAGAGGTTCGACTATCGGCCGAACCCTCCTTTCCAGCACCTTGGTGTAGACTTTACCAGGGAGGCTGAGAAGTGTGATACCCCTGTAGTTGGCACACACTCTCTGGTCACCCTTTTTAAATAGGGGAACCACCACCCCGGTCTGCCACCCCCTAGGCACTGTCCCAGACTTCCACGCAATGTTGACGAGGCGTGTCAACCAAGACAGCCCCTAAACACCCAAAGCCTTCAGCATTTCTGGACGGATCTCATCAACCCCTGCGGCTTTGCCACTGTGGAGTTGTTTGACTACCTCAGTGACTTCCAACAGGGAAATTGACGATGGTCCCCCATCAGCTTCCAGCTCTGCCTCTACCATAGAGGGCGTGTTAGTTAGGATTCAGGAGTTCCTCAAAGTGCTCCTTCCACCGCCCAATAACCTTCTCAGTCGAAGTCAGCAGGGTGCCACCCTTGCTGTACACAGCTTGGATGGTTCCCCGCTTCCCCCTTCTGAGGTTCCGGACGGTTTTCCAGAAGCACCTTGGTGCCGACCGAAAGTCCTTCTCCATAGATTCTCCGTACTTCTCCCACACCCGCTGCTTTGTCTCTGCCACGGCAGAGGCTTCCGCCCTTCGAGTCCATCGGTACCCTGCAACTGTTTCCAGAGTCCTCCCGGATTACATAACCCGGAAGGACTCCTTTTTCAGTCGAACGGCTTCCCTGACCACCGGGGTCCACCACGGTGTTCGAGGGTTACCGCCCCTTGAGGCACCTAAGACCTTGAGACCACAGCTCCTCACCGCAGCTTCAGCAATAGAGGTTTTGAACATCGCACACTTAGGTTCAATGCCCCCAACCTCCACAGGGATGTCTGAAAAGCTCTGCCGGAGGTGTGAGTTGAAGATCTCCCGGACAGGGTCTTCCTCCAGACGTTCCCAGTTCACCCGCACTACCAGTTTGGGCTTACCAGGTCTGTCCAGAGTCTTCCCCCACCCCTTGATCCAACTCACCACCTGATGGTGATCAGTTGACAGCTCCGCCCCTCTCTTCACCCGAGTGTCCAAAACATGCGGCCTCAGATCAGATGATACGATCACAAAATCGGTCATCGACCTTTGGCCTAGGGTGCTCTGGTACCACGTACACTTATGAGCATCCTTATGTTCGAACATGGTGCTTGTTATGGCTATTCCGTGACTAGCACAGAAGTCCAACAACAAACAAGCCTCTCCAGGTGTCTCCATCGTTTCCCACGTGCACGTTAAAGTCTCCCAGCAAGACTACGGAGTCCCCTACTGGAGCCCCCTGCAGGGCTCCATTCAGGGTCTCCAAGAAAGCTGAATACTCCGAACTGCGGTTTGGATACGATGGGGCACTAGGTGTGTAAGAAAGAAAGAAAACGAAAATTTTCACAATGATTACGAGGAAGAATTCTGTTTTACAACAGTGAAAGAAAAGTGTGGATGTCTGATTTGCGGGGCGACGGCAAAGCGGCACATTGTAGAGACACTTCGGTACGTGTCACAGAAGCTATCATGCTAACTAATTAACTACCCATCTGCAGCACTGCGGGCAGAACAAGCCGTGAGTTAAAGGCAGCTTTGGACAAGCGGCAGTCTCTTTTCACGAGGCCGGTGAACAAGTCACAGAAACCAACGGAAGTGTCATTTAGAGCTGCACATTTCTTTAATAAAGAACAAGAAAGCCTTTTCGGACGGAGAGGTCTTGAAAGGTGCAATGATGTTATTGAAAACACTGTTCAAAGACGAGAAGAAAGGTTCCGATGTCATCTCCATTCTCTAATGTTACAAAGTTAGTGGTTTGTACAAACAGGATATGATTTGAAGATGTGAAAAGTTAATGATTTCCTTAATTTTTTCACAGAAGTGATACGTTGTACTAAAATATAACTGGTGTGATTTTGAACAAAATACTACAAATTTGCTCATTCATACAAAACTGTCAATAAAGATATTTACAAAAATATCAGAGATGTGATAACTCTGACTTTCAAATGTTGAAATAGATTGAGAACATGAATATTTCCTACAATGGTAAATCATTGTTAATAATCATTGTGAGGAATAATTAACATTAAAATGTGATCAGACAGTCTCTTCATATATATGAATATTATTATGATTATTATTATTAAATGATAATATTATCATTAAAGGTGAACCGTGCAACTATGTTATTCAGGACGTTTGTATCCAACAAGTAGCCCTTCGTATTATTCAGTACCTTGAAGTAGCTCTCAGTATCAAAAAGGTTGGTGACCCCTGTCCTAAAGCATGTATGGACTTTAGTAGCAGCAAATAAGTGCAACAAAAACGATGGAAGTACAAATGTATCAGTTCATCTCTGTTGCAGTCCTACTAAATTTAAGAAGTCAAAATAAACTTGAATGATTTAAAGGAGCACTTTAATTTATGATGAGTACTATCTTACCTGTTATATAATGTCAGAGTGATGTCAAGTTTAGAAGTTTAGAAGAGATGGACATTTTTTAGACATGGGATCTAAGCAATAGATGTATTATGGGAATTGTAGGTTCCAGTGTTTTGGGAGTTTGACTTACTCTGCTGCTTTAAGTGTGCCCACTTGTGAGGACCGTGACTCGCTTTAACATTACATTTGAACATAAACATACAGGAAAAGAGAAATAGTCAACCAACCTGGTTAATCTCTTCTTCGGGGTCTGGAAGGCCTTCACCAATATTGTTCTTTGAAATAAAGAAAGCATATTATTTTATGATGAAATTACAGTTCACAGACTGCATATTAGTGTGCAAACAAAGACAGCATTATACAGAATAAGAATAGCTTCATTGTGCCTGCAGCAGTGTTTACAGGCTGAGGTGATGGAGAGCGGCCTGTAGGTGGAGCAGCTGCACTTTACATCCCTTCTCTTTCGTAACATCTTAACATTCAGAACAGCTGAAGGTACTAGGAAGAAGCACATTCCAATATTTTAGCACACAAGAGGAAACAACAACTGTGACCAGCACACCTTCAGGGTGTCACAGCATCTCATAGAACAAGTTAATTCAGTTGAATCAACTTAAAAAAAAGACATGATGTCTTTTGTATACACTATGTTTCAGTTCTCAGCACTGAACTGAACAAGGGAAGATGCTAACAATGAAACTCAGAGGGGATATCCTGGAGCCAGGTCAGGGGGAGGGTGTGGTACATGGGATCATGACTGTGGGCTTCCACCTCTCTGTTCCAGTTGAGGTGTGATGGCAGGTGTGCAGGGTTACAACACTGACTGTCATGCAGAGACACAAAGCTGTGTCCCTTTGTTCCAACTTCCACTCTGGGTTATGAGTAACAGAACACTGATACAGAGCTTGTGTTAAAGTGTTACTGAGTTGGTTTACTTTAGGAAATGTCTGTTTTATTTGTACCTTGTTACAGAAGCCACACGAGAAGAAGACTGTACTCATCATCAGCCCATTTAATGCTAATGCATATAGAACACAATCCCTCTCCTCTAACACTAAGAGCCCAGCAGCAAGCTTCGTCAGCGAGAGCTTCGGCAGCGAGAACTTCGGCAGCGAGCTTTGGCAGCCCTTCAATTAGTCTAAAGGAAAGGAGACGAGCACAGCCAGGATTGCAAAAAAGATGTCACATTTAAACAAAGAAATCTTTGGTAGTGAGCAGATATGTGTTTGGCAGCTCACTGGACCACAGCTACACAAGGTGACAACAAAGTGGAGCCAAAAATGCATCTGCACTGTCAAGTATTTGAAGTGGACGTGGCTTCCTTGTCAGTGAACATCAACATTCAGTATCAACATCTCTGTTCGGAAACGATGCCGTGTCCTTCAACATACTGTGTATTAGTTCATCTTCTAGGAGACAATTTGTGGGACTGCTGCTGAAGACTCATGAACTTCTTACAGTGATAATAGTTACTGACTGCATGATTATAGACTTTCATTTAATACATGTCAATCACATTCAATTTGGATTTACTCACTTTTTAATTATATTTGTTATGTATTTCATTTATGTTTTACATTATATTGTATTCAACATGTGTGACACTGGATTAAAAGGAAATCATATCAGAGCCATAACAGGACTTTATAAGAGATCCAGTCTTCTTCACTAACCTTTCCTTGTATGTAGAACCTATTGAATACACAGTGAAGCTCTCACTAAAGGGTTAGGGTTAGTCCCTGTCTTCACCTAATCTGTACCCATGAATCACTGTTTTTGCATTTTGTACATTAATTCATAAAGCATTCTGAAAACATAGGATCTGGGAGTCAGGCAGTTGTGTTTGATTTGAATCAAAGCCAGGAATGGATTTCATAAAAATGCATGATAAGGTGAATTCAAATCATTGATGACCTATGCATGTGTATATTAAAGCTACGGCTCTAAAAGAATGATGTTGTCAGCCTCTTGGTTTTCACATAAAATATATGCTAATCAGTCTATTAACCTTATTTTCCTATTTTTCTTTCCAGATTTCCTGTACTATGGCACTCAAGCTTCAGCTTCACAGAGAAGGGCAGCTTCTGCAGTTTGTGTGTGGAAGTGTTTGTGAGGAGAACTGCTTAATAATGAAGAAACGAGGCATTTGTGTAACAGAAGCTATTGTCTACAGAAGCAGACCAGCTGATGGTCTTTAAAACACAATGGAACCTTTCAGTCAGGAGCTGAAATACCCACATTGCTCCTGACATACTGGAATATTCTCTGCAACCAATATACTGTATATCTTTCATTGGAACAATCCCCAGGTAAATAGTAAAAATACAGTGCTTACATTACAAAGTTATGTATCTGCATCTGTACAAGCAGCATTATCCTAAGAGCTTTCCAGAGGGTTAAAAATACGAATCTGGTTAGTGAATCTGTGAGGTCTATTAAGCCACCCGGTCGGAAAATCAAATGTCCGAATGTGATCCGACATTTGCAGGAGAAGAGAAGCAGCGGCGGCCCGGAGGCTGGAGGATGTGCGTTTCGTTCCTTTTTTCCAAATCCTACAGCACAGACGGATCAGAAGCAAACATGGGGGGATGTCTGTAACCTACTTTCAGACATTTGCATATTTTTCAGAGAGGGGAAGAGGCAGTTTTATAGAGAGGGGGGTTGAAGGGATGGGGGTGGGGGAGTTTAGGGGCCTGACTAGAAACCCAAAGTCAGCATTTCAAACCCCACTTGAGGTCACCTTGATCAAAAAATCTATTTCAAACCGAGTCAAATGTGTTCACACCTCTTGAAATTAGAGATGGTTATTTTTGCATTGATTAATGCATTCATGAACGTTGTCTTTTCAATGGCCCATGAACATTTCCGATCAGCACACAAAGAGGTCAATGCAGCCGATCCCATAATTTACTCTGTAGCTGGTAACTGTGGGGGAGCAGCTCTCACCCCACCCACCACCCAACCTTGCAGAGTGTGTTCCTGTTTCAGTGTGGTGTCACCTTCTTAACCTCCCCGTATGTATTTAATGTGGATCGCTCACGTCATGGCAGATCCAATCCATTTAATAAGGTCAGTATTAGAGCCGATACCAACCCTGGAGGCTGTAGGCTCCAGCACCAAATACGTTGGTATATATACACATAGCTCTGCTCAGACAGATTTATTGTAAATGTCACACAGAAATTGAATTAAACCTCTCCTACCAGTATTCAGAGGCCAGTTATTATCAACAATGAATATTGTGTGCACTCTCACACACAAACTCTGAGTAAAAAAATGTGGAAAAGTTTTTTATCTTCCTATGCATATTGCTTCTTTAAATTAGTGGGACTTCTGACATTCCTCCTCAAATCTGGCTTGTATTCCATTGTGGTCACTCGAAGCAATTCTTTCACATGTGTGTCAGTCAGAACAGATCGATACTTTGATTTCACGTGTTTCAGGGTAGATAACACCGACTCACAGATGTATGTTGACCCAAACATTGATAGTAGCTTGAGCGCAGCCCGTTTGACATTGGGATATTTTGCCATTGGCACAGTTTTCGTGCAGGGTTTCAACCAATGTTGCATATCAGGCTGTTTGCTTTTTCAGGGTGGCACCGGTGGCTTGTCCGCTTGCTTTTAGCAGAGGGAAAATGTGCTAATTCTCCCTTTTGAAGATGTGTCTTAAACAGTTTCAGTTTGTTAACGCAAATACACTTTGCACTAGGTCAGGCAGCATTTTTTACTTTCCCTGCAGATCCAGGTTCAGTCTGTCCATATGACACAGCATGTTGACCAAAAAGGCCAGATCCATAATCTACTTGGGGTCTGAGAGCTCGGAATAATCCTTGTCCTTCTCTTCCATGAACAGTTTCACATCATCCAAAAGCTCAAAGATGCGAGACAGCACTTTGCCTTTAGAAAGCCACCTCACAGTCTAGTGCAGCGGCATGTCTCCTGGAAGCCCTTGGTCGAGTTCAGTGATGAGATTCTTAAATTGCCTGTGGTTAAGAGCATGCGTGCGGATGTAAATTACGATTTCCATCACAGGCTTCATGACGTGGTCTAAATTCAGTGATTTAGACACAAGTTGCTCCTGGTGAATGATGCAGTGGAAATTCCAAAACTCTGGAAATGTGTTGTCAACTTTGCACAGCCCCACAAGCCCGTTCACAGATCCGACCATAGATGGCGCTCCATCCGTGGCTATTGCAGTTAGTTTCTGTTTGGGCACATTTGCTTTCACAAATACATTTATCATTGTTTCTTTCACATTGATGCCACAGGTTCTGTCTTTTAATGGCACAATATCAAGGAGTTCTTCTTCGATCTTCAATCGATGTTAGCATGGAGTGAGGTGAAATGGCGCTGAAGATTTGAAGCCTTGAAATGGGCTAAAGATGTCGGGCATATAAGGCTAAAAGTTTTGTGTCTCTCCCACTCTACTAAAAACGGCCTGTGTTCGTCTTCATATTTTCGCTTAGCTGTGCATTTTTTCCCTGCCATTTTAGGATGAAACTCAGATTGTCAGACAGTGTTTACTCAATGATAGGTTTTTCCCCCCTCAAAGGTGATTAGTTCACTGCATCGCAGGCATTTGTGTTATTGGCTCTTGGTCCACATCAAAATTAGACGCGCTGTCATGCTCTCATACTGACACCACACATACACACACACAAATAAAATTTGATATGAACTGAAGAGCCGCATGAAACTGGGCAAAGAGCCGCACATGGCTCGAGAGCCGCGGGTTGGCCACCCCTGGTCTAAACGATATGACGTGACAAGTGTAACTATGCTGCCCCTTGGCTAACATGTTAACTGACCAGCTACAGTTTTTTGCCAGCTAGACCTGCAAACTCTTCACTACATCACCAAAGCTTTAGCACCTATTTTGCCAAGACACAAGGAAGAAAGTTAGCTTTATACAGATGATGAATCAGAAACTGAATACCACATGTAACATTAACTTTCTATCTAAAGCCTCAGACGTACTCTAAGAGTTCCTCGTTTGCAGATGTGCACGCGGTTCCATTCATACTAAAATTGAGGGTCTCCTTTCCTTCTTCTTCTTCTTGTTTATCCTGTACACGACATCTATTGTACGTCTGTCCGAGAGGGATCCCTCCTCAGTTGCTCTCCCTGAGGTTTCTTCCATTTTCCCCCTTTAACTATGGGGTTTCTTTTAGGAAGTTGATTTAAAAACACTTATTTTAGGCTTTGATTCCAATATATTTTATAGAAGCAGCTTTTAGGTCTTCGTTGTATAGGAAATTAAATTTATACACACAGAATAATTGGATAAAATATGAAAAACCGTAGTATTGATTACTGATGTTACTTACAGATTTTAGAAGCAGTGTTTTATTGAAAATATATGTTGTATCTAAATGATACATTTATAAACCATTAAATCAAAAATATATCATTGTAAAATAAATACATAATTTACATGACATTTAGTTCCTCTGACCTGAGTGTGTTGTATCCTTCAGAATAAAGGTATCACTATCAAGCCCCTCTCCGTGTCTCTCGACCTTTAAGGATTTCTTTCTTCATGTTGGGAGCTTTTATCTGTGCAGCCACTCGGAAGAATGAGTCCCCAGAGCGTTGTTGAGTTACGCCGGCACACAGGCCGCTCGATTGACTGTCTCTTACTGTATTGTAAAATGCCTGTCTTGATGGAAGCGGCTGGCCGAGGGGACACTTTGCTGACACACAAACTGTAAACCCACACGCTCACACATTAACTGTACGCCATTTACTCTCCCACTCTCACTCCCATGCTTTATTGACATTGAGATGAAAATGAAAGTATGGGGGGCCCCGGGGGACACTGTGCACTAGGAAAAGGTCACATTCCTGCGACCTTCAACATTACAACACATCGATCACAGACTCACTTTCACTTATACACCAGAATAGTGTAATGATCGTGGTCACAGTTTTGTCCATCAGTTCTGATAACACTGTACTCCCCAAGGTATAATAATAATATACAATAAAAAAAGATTACAGATTAGTGACTCAACCAGATATCTTCTTTTCTTATTCCACATCCTTCTTCTTCGACAAAACCTGCTGCCTACATTACCCACAATGCAGCGTGACCGCTGACAGTGCGGTCAGATATCTGTGTTATGCTGTTAGCTGCTAATGCCTCCTGCAACAGAGACGAGCTGCAGAGTAACTCCGCACCTCCACAATCTTTTACTTTTACAACCTGTAGACTTCAGACCACAGTGACTCAAGTGACATCCCTCAAGGACATTTATCCGACTTAAAAGTCGTGTTTCATTCAAGGTATGCAGCAGCTAACTGGTGACACTCAGTGGCAGATATACAAAGCAAATATCATCTGCCAGAGCAAGCGATGGAAGTATATCAGAGTTGAATCAAACCTGAGCTAAGCAAAATAACTCAAATCAGCAGAATTTTCTATCACTTTGGACTCCGGTAACTTACTACACAACATGTCTTTCTCTTATGACTGTATGTCCAGCTGTCAAAGTGAGAAGCAGAGCAAGAGGAGCTGCTCTCGTACTGAAGGGACGAGACACAGCAGGTATAAGAATTGAGCAGCCCAACACCGTGTTTATCACCCTCAGAGAGGAATTATCTGCTGTTTTGCTTCCAGCGCCACCAGTTCTCAGAGCTAATTAATGCCGCTGAAGATAACCCTGAGTTACAATTCGACATGCTACACCCTCCACTGCACTCAGCTTCCTCTTCACCCCCAAACAAGCTTTTTACAGCCTTCAATTTAATCACAAAGCGCACCAAAGAGATTATCTGTTTATTAGCTATTAGCTGATGAGGCCCCCCAGACCACCTGGTGCACAGGTATCTAACAGACCCTCTTTAACACAACGCTGTTTGACACTAAACCTGCCACTGCATGTCTCCGCCCCCGTGTCCTGAAAAGAAGCAGTGACCACCATGGCTTAAAAACCCTGAACTCCACCCTCGTGTCTCTAATCATTAGAGCAGATTACGTGTTCTCTTTCCAATGTGTCTCTTTTTCAACTCTTCAATCAGTCGTAGCTCACAAAGCTGCTCAGTGACCTGGCGGCCTTCAATCCCTAGAATTCCCTTTGTTCTGACAAGATGTGAGGAACAGTTCAAACATGGTGACAGTGTGATGAAATAAGTGAGCTATATATATAGCATGTTCATTGGCTTTATGCTAAGCTAACACACAGGAGAGTGATATCCTGCTTCATGTGTAACTGTGACGAAGGCTCTTCTCCTTCAAGGGTTCAGTAAAGACACACACACACACACAAACACACACACACAAGTGGGTACAGAAGTTTGTTAATGACATATGGATCCACCCACTACAGCTACACCACATGACAAGAGGAGGCTACACTAACGCTTACGTTAACGCTTACGCTAACCTCAAACATTGCAGTCGTACGACAGTCAGTTGAGATGACTCAGTGCGTCTGGTATAAAGTCTTCTCGTCAGGGGGCCCGTCACAGTCGCGGCCTCTGCTGGCCCAATACTGTTCCCTTGTTCCCCAGCTCGTCCTAAAATAAGCTTCACGACATACAAGACACAGAGCCTCATGTGTGATGTGATTGCGGCTGACATCGTTCCACAGAGACACAATCATTACATTTTAGAATCAAGCTTGAGTTTATTTGGGTAAATCCTGTCCTGTTTGTTGTCATCAATGATTACGCCATCAAGTGGAGTCGGTTTCCGTGGGTTACGTAAGCAGCGCGTCTTGAATTCACCTCGTGCTCGCTGCTGTATCTGACTCCACACAGGAGGCTCTGCTTGACGTCCGACAACCTCACGTGGACAGACGACGGACGTAGTCATCTTTAAATACATAAGATCACATCCCACCAGTCAGAGGATGCTGATAGTGAACCCAAAGCAATGCCAGTTGAATTGTGCTCAACAATACAAAATCCCTATTACATCCCTATGCTTCTGAGTGACACACGCTTCCTGTAATGTTCGTCCTCATTTCGTCACTAAGTCTGTTTCTACTGCACATTTCCACCTCAGCCAAGTGAAAAAACCTTTTATCAATATTTCAACCTTTTCTTCTAATGTTTCCACTAAGGACGTAAAGACACATTTCAAATAAAAAAGTAAAATAAAGAGATTTAAACAAGAGTATAGAAAGCCACAGATAAACACTGAGGTCATCACGGTGCACCTGAACACAACTCTCAACACAAGATGTACAAGCTCCAGTGGGTGGACACAATAACAGAAACACACGACTTGTTAAGGGCAGTTTCACCTTGTACTTAAAGTACAAGTTACTTTGTGTTTAATATAGTTTAGTGTGTGCTGCCAAGGAGTCTCTTTGGAACAATAAGTGTTACATCTGTCGTACGTCAGCTTGAAAACATAATTTCTAGGGAATGCTCTTTGCTTTGTGTGTGGATTCTCTCTAATTTAGCTATTTCTGTTTAATACACTTAAATGTATTTCTCTTTTCATCTACATCAGGGGTGTCAATCTCAATCACAGAGATGGCCAAAATTTAAAACTTGGACTAAGTCAAGGGCCAAACACGGTCCACATTTATTGAACAGGATACACATATTGGATAAAGTGCAAAAAGATATGGAACATATTTAGGTAGGCCACATTCTCGGAGTATGCACATGTCAGAGCCAGATGTTTGGAATCTTTTCTTAGCTGCCAGTTTAATGTTTGGGGTTCTGTGGAAACCCTCAGTGAGTGAAGGTGTGCATCAGTGAGACGATTCCTGTGTAGGTTTTTGTTCATCTTCACCACAGAGAAAAGCTGCTCACACAGGTATGTGCTTCTAAACATGCAAAGCATCTGTGTGGCATGGAGCAGTTCAATTTTAATTTCTGAGCTGTCGGCAAATGCGCTCAGTTTATCAGCAGAATGCGCAGTCGGGAACACAGCGGTGGAGATGGTTTGTCAGTGTTTGGAAACACGTAGTGACCAAAGTTTCCTTCTGCATCAGAGTCTCCCACAGGCAGCTCGGCTTGGAACGCTCTCACTGCATCATATATGTCCGTGATCACACGGCCCTGAAGCTGGAGGTTTAACAGTGAGAAGCTTCATTATGTCGCACATAAAGCCAAGCTTACATCGCCACTTTTCGTCCCAGAGATCTGTGGTATCTTTCCCTTTGCGTTCCAAAACCTGGCAGATTTCCTCACGCAACTCGAAGAATCTATTTAGCACTTTCCCTCGACTCAGGCATCGCACCGCCATGTTCAGAATGCATCTCCTCAGGAAAAGACTTAAATTGGCGCTTATAAAGTTAACTATCTGTGTCACGCTGCTTATTACATGTTACATTTACAGAGCTTTAATACACAGCGCTTCCTGGTGTATGATGCAGTGATACACCGTTAGTTCACCTGCACAGGTCTCCCGCTGCATCTTCTCCTGCATCCTGCCCAGTCATCCGCTCTTTTCATCGTGCATCCATCTGTCGTCAGTCGCGTCAGTTTGTCCCGGGGCAGTTTCATTTCTCACACATTTAGATACTTCATCAAATGTATATATTTTCCCGTGGTTGTGCCATGCATTGATTTAATTACCAAAACCGGTGGGCCAGTTATGATAGATATGATATTATATAATCGTACCTCGGCCCTGAAGTGGCACGCAGGCCTTGAGTTTGACACCCGTGATCTACATGAAGGTATCAATAAGATAACAGAATGTTTAATGTTGGCATACACAGGAAACACAACAGAAACTGGATTTTGTTTCATTTCATCACTATTGTAACATATGAGCGTTCGAGACCCTATGTTCTTGCTTATCCACCATCTACTGCAGGAATATGAGATGCGTTTGATTTAGCCTGAGCAGATAACTAATAACTAACAGCTCACCGGGGAGGGGGGGGGGCTATGAAAAGCATTATATAATGTAAGAAATTGAAAGTGAAGAAAGTGCAGAAATATCAAAAAGACCAAACGTCCACACCAGACTGTTAACATGCTGAGTTCCCTTAAAGCCCAGTGGTGATGTGTTTAATATTAAACAATACATGTTGCCACCCTGCCTTCCTAAGGAAGCCCAGAGGAGAGCGGTGAGGAGTCACTACCTGTTCACCTGTTGGTTAGATTGTGTACCATTGAAAAAAAATGTGTTCTCTGACATCGTGATGGCGGTTTGAATTGAATTAATGGCTCAGCTCTACTGTGCACTGAAGGAGTTTTCACTGTTTAAGGCTCGAGAGAATAAGCAGCTGGTTCAGTCTGTACAGAAGCTTTTTCATGGCCACAAGGTGCTCTGCACTGATGATGATGACGATGATGTATGGTTAAAGTTAGCTTGTTATACAGTAATGGTCCAGTCATTGTTAGTGATCAACAATTCCCAGCAGATAGTAAAATAATTTTGTGCAGTGATGGTATTAATGCTTTTATTACATCTGTATACATCTGCTGCAGTCACACACACACACACACACACACACACAAACACACACACACACACCTGCATGTGTAAAAACACACAAGTGAAGTAACGTGAGTGTGAACGTTCACGCTGCTTCATCAAAGTGGCGACCTATGAAATATTAAAGAGATTTCGACAGCAGCACAACACAGAGCCACAACACTGACCTCCCGCAAAAAAAAGTGAGGAAGGGAACAAAAAAAAGAGAGAGAGAAAAGAGGGAGAAAGCAAAGGAAATAGTGCTGACTCGAGGAAGGATTCTGGGAAAATTCACGTCAGCGTCTCAGAAACTGAGGCAGCAAAACGAGTATCGACACAATCGGCTGCAAAGAAACGTCTGAAAATGGAGAAAAAGGAGTTTGACTTTAGCACCATCATCAGCTCAACATGGAAATCATCTGCAGATATAAGGACGTTCATCAGCTCGCTTAAACTAAGATGATGAACGCGGTCCACCAGAGGATGGAGGCAGAGCAGCGACTCCTGAGTTCTGAGACGTAAAATTACTGTTTTTATCAATGGAGTCTGTTTTTTTTTACTTTTAGAGCACTTCCACTTTTATAATAATCTGCTCTGAGGTTTTAGGAATTTCACAAATAAAGACCCAAACATCTTTGAAAGTGAGATCAAAATCTGTCAATTTGTATAATTTCTCCTTAACTTCAAACTGCCGCAATCGCAGTGCACATCTCCTCACCTGCTGCTGAGACATCCAATCACATCGGCCGAACATATTTCCAAAGCTTGCAGCACATACTGACGGTGCCGCCATGCCGTCAGGTTCTGCTTCCTGGTTCTCTGACTTCACAGCACACATCTAATATTAGCAGAGTCTAATGAAGCCTGGCTACATCATTGTGCTTTATGATGAGGAAGATAATCGTAAGGAACGAAAAAATACAAACAGTATTCTTCTCCTGCAGGACGGAGATCAGCAGATCCACCAACTTTATGCACATCCATCTCGCCGGTGCTAAGCAACCCTTCCGCTTGATTTCACAAAGCGTTCCACTTAGAACTCAAACTCACTGCAGCAAGAATGTGCAGTCGGTGCTTCAATCATTATGAGGAAAGCCTCGCAAACAATTCACTGATTAATAATTATAATGCAATTAATGAATTTGAATCTGCTTCAAGACTCTGGTGCTGGCCTACCGTGCTGTGAAAGGATCAGGTCCTTCCTACATCCAGGCCATGGTCAAACCATACACCACAGCATGTTCACTTCGCTCTGCATCGGCCAATCGGCTCGCTACTCCCTCAGATTCCCCTCAAATAAACCCGCCTGTTTGCTATCCTGGCTCCAAAATGGTGGAACGACCTCCACATTGATGTCAGGACAGTAGACAGTCTTCACACCTTCTGCAGACTGAAAACTCACCTGTTTCGACTGTTTCCTAAATTTCCCTCGGGATTAATATATATTATTTATATTACGGCGTAAGATATACATATATATATATATATATATATATATATATATATATATATATATATATATTAATATCTATCTCTGCGCCTCGGCCAATAATAAAAAATATAAAATAAAATGTTCTTGTTTATGTTTGTAGCACTTATTGGTTTGTCTTATTTAAAGCTATTGTTCTGCACTTAAATGATTTCACCTATTTGAAGATAATGTACTTGCTAGATTCTTGCTGTTCGGAGTTGTATCCTCATGATTGTTTGCACTTATTGTCGCTTTAGACAAAAGCGTCAGCTAAATGAACTGTAATGTAATGAATGAAGTTGGTCCAATTGCTTCTGAGAAAATAGACCTGCATTACATTTTTGGTCCACAACCCACCAGTTGGGCCTTTGTTTGATACTAAAAGTGGAAACAACTCGGCACACACTGGCCAACTTCTGCATCGTGTATATATATATATATATATATATATACACACACAGTATAAATATATATAATATATATTATAAGATATATATTATATATAAGATATATATATATATATATATATATATATATTTATATTATATATTATATATATATATATATATGTGTAATATATATATACTACATATATATTAAATATAAAATATATATAATATATTACATTACATTACAGTTCATTTAGCTGACGCTTTTGTCCAAAGCGACGTACAAAAAGTATATGGAATATATATATATATATATAATATACTGTATATTATATTAAACGTTTTTTTATATTTTCTTTTTCAGTCCACGTCGTCATGAATCTGATGTAAAAAATATGACTGTCTGACTCATGTAAGACACAGGGTAAAGCTGAAGACACATTAATTGTCTAAAAGAGGATTCAGCAGTCTTCAAAATGTCTGGCCTGCTAATCCCCGAAAGTGGAGCCTCGCAGCAGCCCGGCCCAGGATGAGATACCACAGAGTGACGATCACTAAGTACGTCTAATGTCTGAGAGTGGACGGCAGAAACACATTCAATCACTTTCAGCTCCTTGTATTCGTCCAGCACAGCCCTCCTTTTGCTCTAAATGTTGCAGTCTCCCCTGAAGTCAGATGTAGGGGTTATTAGATAAATTAATTAATCAGATGCAATTCCTCCACCACTGGCTGACAATAAGGTTGATATTGCAAAAAGGGTTGTGGTACATACGGCTGGAGGCTGCACACTGTCACTGCTCATTTCATACGGAGTAAGAAACTAAATATTCTTTATATCTTCACATGCTGACATGCTGTCTGCTACAGAGAAGTGAAACTAAAGACGGTGGTTGAAGGCTGATGAAGTGTTGCCAACATGCCGACTTTTCAGACCCTCTTAAAAAAATGTCCAGTGACACACTAAACTATGTTAACATACATGCACACAAATACAGAGTAATCCGATTACAAGCGTTTGATTTAACCGGAGTGCAGTCGTTAACCTCATTGAAGTGAGCGGCAAAGTGTGATGTAAGACTCATGACAATAGAACGAGATGAGTCCCACTTGACTGACTTTGAACACACATGCATGGAAGTGAACATGCATTCTGTCCGACGCCTTTTTACTTCTATTTTTGTGTATGTAGGCTAAGTGGAAGACGAGAGCAAAAAAAGCCCACGCCAATTCAAACCAATCCACGCTGAGGCCAGAAGTAAGCGCAGCACAAATTAATTTGTGCCAAATAGGCGTTCTGTTGCCGCCGAAGGCAGTTTCCCTCACGAGGGAATAACACGGGATGATCTGTCTTCATAGTAGAACAAGCTTTTAATGTGTTATGCATATTTAATGCATGTTTCCAAGGAAGTGGATGTTTAACACACCCATTCCTAAAGATACGAGTCAAGATTTTACACCTTTAACTACCTTGTCTTGCTGAGCGACAGGGAACGTGTCGTCATTTGGAATTGGAACATCTGAAGTCCAAGTATCAGCAGAAAGCTACAGGAGGCTGTGTTTGACACGACTAGTTCTGAGATGATTTAACATCGAGTCATTTTAACGACGCCTTAAGGCAAAAAGCACACAGATGAAAAACATGTGCACAACATGTTGCAGGATGTGGGCTGCATTAGGAAGAGAAGAGCCTGTGCTAACAACTAAGTGTATAGATGAGGTGTGATTTCAGCTTAGAGGCCTGATCATGTACTCACAACGTCGGAACCTTGGTTGCTTTTTGGTAAATTGAAATCCTTTATTTCCAAATAAAGTCATGAGGTTAGAAAGTGCAGCCTATGAAAGAAGCATTGATGCTTCCCTGGCAGCATCTGTTTCTACACAAATTCAACTTTTAACCCTAAATGGATTTTTTTTTTTTTTACTATTAAACTTGTGGGCTGATTTAATGTCTAGGTATTTTTGCTGATAGGAAAATTCACATTAAATGTTGAGGTTTTCATGGAGTTGTGTGTGAGACAGAATACAGATCGCACGACTCGGATTTTGACATTTGGGTTTTATGGTCAATTATTATGGTGTCCTTCGCGTTATAGCCTACATAAAGCTAATCTTGTTAATAAAGAGCTTATTCTAATAATATAATATATTTGATTGTTGTAATATTGCGATTTACAGTACCCTACATATTTTAGGAGTCGTGCTGGCTGCGCGTTCGCTCACGTCAAGAGCTCGCCAAATTGAATCAATTAAACTATTAATTTAAGAAAAACGTGATAGTCAGCCAATCGGAATTGACATATATCAATTTAACAGCCTGTATTTTTCATTCAGACTGAACCTTTAATTCGGCGTATAGATAACCCATATTGCAGCAGTGTGTTTAATAATACACTGCTTTGCCTGTTGTAGCCTAGCTATCGCCAGTTTTATTCCGCAAAGTGCAACGCGCTGTGGTGAAGCCTTAGCCTAGTAACGAAGTTGTCATTTAATCAACATACCCGCTGCTTTTTCATCTCAGACACAATGCCGTATCAATCGGTGGGCTTCATTTGTCAAACAAAGTGCTGTGCTGTGTTTCATGAGCTGTGTACCTAAAACCATGCCTCAAGAAAAGTTAAATTGACACATTTCACAAGGGAGTTTTGACTTGACGAAGACAGTCGCTGTACATGTGTGAACTCAAGCATCAACAAAAAAAAGAAGAGAAAATTATATATGAACGCAACCCATTAACGGGTACTTACGGTGGGCTTCTGTGTAACGATGCTTTCAGTCAGAAGTCTGCTAGAGCCAACCTCCTGTGGTGCAGGTGATGCTGCTGCGTCCGAGCTCCACAGCAGTGCTGGAGTGTAGCTGCGGGCTGTGGGAGGAATCACTGGGAAATATCAGACAGGCAAGGTCTTTCCTGGCTGCTCCAAAAGCTGCCTTTTCTTATTGGACAGGAGGAAAGAGGTGGGCGCAGAAAAATGAGGCCACATGGGCGCATTACGCACCAGCAGACACACCGAGTGGAAACAGTGCCGACACAGTGACAGAAAAACTAATTCGAGAGATTGTACAACACATTTCATATATTTTTTATAAATGCATAATATTATGCATATTTTAATATATATTTAAATTGCAATGTGTTTGCTGACAGGAGAAAGGAGACGGACACGACTGGGAATGTAATTAACCTGTTAAGAACAAAATGCCGATTTATTTAAAAGGACAATTACTTATAATGACTAGAATAAGTGCTGAGGTTGCACTCGCTGAAATGCACGTGCATCCTTGCAGCGACAGGGTTCACTAACAACACTAAGACCCTGAACCTGACATCTGTCATGTGATTGCTTTCATTTTTTATGCACGTTTCATAACAAGCACATTTCACATACAACATATACAATTGATGGTCATAATTAGAATGTGAGCAGTCAGATTTATAATTATTGTTACTACAATGTGACAGTTGAACATATATTTTCAACTGGACTGTCAGAAAGAATTGTAAGACATCATCACACTGATACATGTAGTCAGAACTGTACATTTAAATGTTACATTCTGATCAGTAAGGATGTCAGGAGAATGATATCATTTTATTTTATATTTATTCATCACAATTCTAAATAAAAAATCTAAAGATATCTGAAACTGGAGTTAGACTAGTTGACACTAAAAAGTGATTGTTTCATTCTGCATAAAGTGGATATTTCTCTATTATCCATCATAGAGAAAACACCTGACATTTTATTAATGTCAGGTGTTGTGACGATAATGAATGTAGGAGCACTACTCGTAAAAATATCAAATAGGAAGAAAATGACAATAATAAGAAGTGAACAATATGTCCAAACAGTATTGCACCAATATAATAAGATAAGTAAATGCGTGTTTGAAACAGAAAACATCTGAATTTACCAGTACTTACTAACATCCCTCCCTCTTCTGTAACTTGAATGTGGACTTTGAGAAAAGTCATTAGAATTGAAGAGCTCAGACGTTCCACAGGAACACTGAGGGCTTGTGCGGACTGTGACTGCAGTGAAGACACATCAGTCCTACACAGGTTAAAGTCACCTGACATGGAGCCTGTCGGTGTGCAAGAAGGAACATGTGAGGATATGTTACACACGTGCTGCATAAACGTTCGGAGGAGCTTCATTCGAGGTTACAGAATGACACTAAAGTGTCCCGCAGCTTCACTTCATATCCCATCGTGTCGGTCACTTGCTGTTACATTCGGAAAATGTCATTTGTATCTGAATGTTGTATTTCAATATACACTTTCAGGCGGATGTGGAGCTGTTGATGTCATCATCTAATGTCATTGATACATTTGTGTTTGTCTGAGACAGCTTCTGTCTGACTCCAACACATGTTTGATTATCAGTGTGTGTGAGCATAAGTTTATGACATAAACACATAAAGACGTGAGGAGAAGACTTATGAGGAGTCATATTTCATTCATCAGATGCATGCCAGAGCTTGATGCATGATTTGATAGTAATATCCCTGAAGATACACTCAATGCAGGGATGTAAAAAGAAAAGGAAAGAATATTTCTCATGACTTATATGTATTTTGCAAACACAAGCTATTAGCTGATAAGTGAAAAACAAAAGCAGAAAACATACATACATGACATTAAGGTTCTCCATTTAACCCTCGTCCTCCTGGGAATCTACACATTTATTCTAAGGCCAACAAATAACCAAGGAAAACCAAAGAGTTTCTGCTGATCGCCTCAAATCCCTTTAAAATGTCTGATATTTAAGATTAGTTTTCAATGTAAAACATAATTACAAAAATAAACATTTAAATTGAAAAACGTATTCCTCTCTACGAGCAACAATCAGGTGATAATTAAATGCTGAAAATATTCAAAACAAAGAAAAGGCAAAATAGACATTTCTAAATTAAATGTTTACGTTCAACATTTAATTATTGCTGGGTAATACAGTGAATCCAATGCAAAAACAATTCAACAGTAAAACATTTATTGTATGCATTTACTTTTTTCACCAACTACTTTGTAAAGTAAATAATAAATAAGCCCTCTGCTGCACTTCATTAAAGGCAAAAAAAAAAAGATCTAAAAAAACCAAAACAAACTGTGAAACACGTTGGGGCCTTTAATCCTGTGTTGTGTCAGACATTAGCGTCACTGGGACGTCCTCAGGTTAATCTGAGTGCAGAGTGACTCATTAAGCGTACGCTGTGTTTTAAAGGAGGCAGCCAGGCGGGAGGAAACCCTGCGGCAACTTTCATCTGCTTAATCACCTACACAGCACTCAGGAGGCGAAGGGAGGCTTTCTCAACATCCGCAGCTCTATTATTCACCAAACAGCTGTTGATCTGGAAAATACAGCGTGAAAATAGAGTCAAAAGAGCCGATCAATGTACGTTTTGTTCCCAGGTGTGCACTTTTCTGAGGAACTTTAATATTTCTATTTATCCTCCACTGTGTTTATCTCACAGCTTTAGTTCCTTTGCATATGAAAGGCTGGTGAGGAAGGATCTTTGACAATAACCTTGTCCTAACAACAAAATAACATCAGTCCATCACAGCTGTAATGATGCAACATGAGTGAAGACCTCTTCACACCTCTGAAGTGAAACCTCAACCAAAGTAAAGTTATTGTTCCGATACTACCAAGTACTGCGTGTATTAGCGCCTGATGTGTCTTCTGCCTCTGGTGTTTGTTAAACAGTCACCAGCGCTCCAAACTGCAGCACAGGGTGAACACACACACTCACTACAGCACCAAACGTGGATTCATCCACCGCTGAAAATAGTCCCCAATTTGTTTTTGTGAGATTTGTCCACGAAAAACAAATATATTATTCTAATATTAACCTTTAAGTCCTTCAATATTTTAGTTTGACATTGTGCTCACATGTTAGAGTGGAACATCTTCAGCTTCAGCACAGTCCAGTGACATGATGTAGAAACTACAACTATAAAGTCCGGAGATCTGAATCACAACACATAAATGTAATCTTTATATTTTCCGTCCATAGATACCACTTTCCCACTTTTAATAATATTACTTTAATATCTAATCTTTCCTGACTTTACACACCAGTGTTGTATAAAACCAGAGGAAGTCGGATAAATGTCCTCGAGTGATGTCACTTGAGTCAGCGTGGTCTGAAGTCTCCAGATTGCGGAGGTGCGGAGTTACAATGAGCTCTGATTACTTTTACTTTGACACTGTGCCCATCGTGTGCATTATTAATGAGTCCTAATGGCAGCACTGATGAGGCTCATCATATCTTCTTCCATGTATGGAGCAGAAGATCAAACCGGAGCCCTTCACAGATACTCCAGCACTGTACTTAAGTTCAGCTATGAGGTACTTGTACTACATTTTCAGAGGTGAATTAATATTCACATTTACAGTAGTGCAGTATAATTAGTGTATTAACACTCACAGTGACGCTGCTCTTCATACTGTAAGTACATTTTCCAGATACTACTTACATAGTTTTACATGCAGGACGTCCAAATCCATCAGGACGGACTTCTGATTATTGTCACATTACTGCTTTATTATAAGGATGCTTTTCTTATTTTCTCAAAATCATAAAATGAGAAAATGATGAGAAATCCAAATATGTGAAACAAGACAAACGTTTGAATGAAATGGAATCTTTTAAGTATGTGAAAAGATGGATTTTATTTGAAAATGGGCTCGTGTACAAACAGATGTTTCATAATAAAAGTCTCCAGAAAAACCAGGGTTGTTCATTTACATGGATCAGTGCAGTTGCCATGGTTATTGCTGATGAGTCACTGTTCTCGGCACAATGAGAAGACGGTGTTGACGGAATACAAGGCATGTGTGTTCGGGAGAAGACCTCCAACACGTAGGAAACACACAATAAGCTGATCGTTAACTCTGGTTTATTACTGAGTGAAACAGTCAACATGTACCAACACGACACTCGTTCTGCACCTCTGTGCGGAGCAGCGTGCTCCGTCAGTGGCACCTGGGATCTGTGGATGCACGTCTGGAGCTTGCTGCCGTTAGCTGGGGCCTTGCTCTTCTTCCTGCCTCATCCTCTTCCTCAGCTGCTCACCGATGTCAGCCAGAGGGTTCATCTTGGCCGAGAGGGTCTTCACCGCGCTGCTGAAGCGGCTGCTCTCGGTTTCCCTGCAGCAAAAAGGAAAACACACAGCTGTGTGAAGGAGAGTGTCGTATGTGCAATATGAATAACTATAATGATGACGATGATGATGTGAAAATGTGCTCACAGGAGTCTGCGTTTCTGTGACTGTTTCATCTGGCTGAAGTCTGTTGGCTCAGGCCTCTTCACCGGCCTGAAGGGACGACACGGGACAGAGACGTGAAGTTTAGAAAGGTTTGGACATGCAGGGTGCAAAGCAGTAAAAGTTGTGACGTGGGGGGCGGAGCTGCATCTCTCTTTAGTGCAGCGCACGTCATGATGATGGTGTAGCAGGGAAAACACTACATCTGGGATTCTGAGCAAAAAGTCAGAATATTTTGAGATTTCTTTTTAAATTGTAACTTTATCTCAAATTAAGATTTTTCTTTTCTCATTACAACATAATCTTGTGATATTGTGGCTTCTCTGTGTCCACACTTATATACAGGCAATAATGCGTGTACACAATTAAACATTTGACAAAGTGGAAGAATAGTGTCTGCAACCGTCATGACGCTGGATGACCTCCAGAGTGTCACCGTGGCACCTACACTTTGTTTTTCCTGCTCTTGCGGCGAGCGACAGGGGCTGTAGCTGCGGGGGCGATGAGCTGAGAGAGCTCCGGCAGTGCGTCGGCCAGCGGCCTCATGTCCCCCACCACGGGCGTGGCCTGCCTCCGCGCCTCGGCCGCCTGCTGTTCCTTGGCCTGTTTAATGGAGCCGATTTCTGAGAGAGGGGGGGAGAGAGACACAGACAGACAGACAGACAGACAGACAGACAGACAGAGAAAGAGAGATAAAGCAAGACACAGACAGACAGACAGGCAGAGACAGACAGACAGAGACAGACAGAGACAGACAGAGACAGACAGAGCGCGACAGAGAGACAGACATACAGAGAGAGGGAGAGAGTGGCACACAAGCTGAATGTTACACTTCTAATGTTGACATGATGAATACATTTCCCCAATCTGATGCAAACGTGAGCACACCAACATGTATGAATCTATGTTCAGGTCTGAGATGGTGCCTGAATCATGAAAGATTGTTTAAAAGCTGTTTGTGGAGGTTCTCCTCTGAGAGTAGGAAACAGTTTGCCTCATCAGTCATAAAAAATGTAAATGAACTTCAAAACAGAGTTTTGAACATGTTTTTAAAAGTATTGCTTGCACGTGTGGAACTCCATGATGTCAGACAGTAACGTTGTACATCTTACTTTTAGCTTATTCAACTTTTCTAGTTCACAGAAGAGCTGTTAAATACGAGAGGAAATGAAAAGTCATATATTATGATTTTGGAGTATCACGTGTGTTAAATTGAGCGATATGGGAAGGGAGTGTGGAAAGTAGTGAAGCTGGTGTTTATTTATTTTTGCTAGCTTTGTTTACGTGACATTTACAATTCATCCAGACGGGAACATGAATGATGAAGCACATCACATAGTTGAACTCACCAAAGACCATAATAAGAATATGTGCACGTCAAATGACCTCTCTGGGAACCATCACCTTATCGTGGTGGAGAGGTTTGTGTGTCCCTATGAACCTGAGAGCTGTGTTGTCTGGAGCCTAGTGCTCCTGGTAGGGTCTCCCAAGGCAAATTGGTCTCAGGTGAGGGGCCAGACTAAGAATGGTTCAAAAACGACTTCATGAAAGAAAGGAAAAGGAAAGGAGAGACCCTGCCCGGAGGAAGCCCGGGGCCCCCGTCTGGAGCCAGGCCCAGAGGGAGGGCCCGACAGCGAGCGCCTGGTGGCCGGGTTTGCCACGGAGCCCGGTCGGGCACAGCCCGAAGAAGCTACGTGGTGCCTCCCATCCATCCATCCTGTGGGCCCACCACTCATGGGAAAAACCGCTGGGGTCGGGTGCGCTGTCACATGGGTGGCAGTGATGGTCAGGGACCTCGACGGACCAGACCCGGGCAGCAGAGGCTGGCTCTGGGGACGTGGAACGTCACCTCTCTGTGGGGGAAGGAGCCGGAACTAGTGCGGGAGGTGGAGCGCTACCAGTTGGATCTGGTGGGGCTTACCTCCACGCACAGTCTTGGCTCTGGAACCGTACTCCTGGATAGGGGTTGGACTCTATTCTTCTCCGGAGTTGCCCAAGGTGTGAGGCGTCGGGCTGGGGTGGGGATACTCACTAGCCCCCGGCTGAGCACCGCTATGTTGGAGTTTATCCCGGTGGACGAGAGGGTCGCCTCCCTACGCCTTCGGGTTATGGGGGGGAAAACTCTGACTGTTGTTTGTGCCTATGCCCCAAACCGCAGTTCTGAGTATTCGGCCTTCTTGGAGACCCTGAATGGAGCCCTGCAGGGGGCTCCAGTAGGGGACTCCGTAGTCTTGCTGGGAGACTTCAACGCACACGTGGGAAACGATGGAGACACCTGGAGAGGCGTGATTGGGAGGAAGGGCCTCCCTGATCTAAACCCGAGCGGTCGTTTGTTATTGGACTTCTGTGCTAGCCATGGAATGGCCATAACAAACACCATGTTCGAACATAAGGATGCTCATAAGTGCACGTGGTACCAGAGCACCCTAGGCCAAAGGTCAATGATCGATTTCGTAATCGTATCATCTGACCTGAGGCCGCATGTTTTGGACACTCGGGTGAAGAGAGGGGCGGAGCTGTCGACTGATCACCATCTGGTGGTGAGTTGGATCAAGGGGTGGGGGAAGACTCTGGACAGACCTGGTAAACCCAAACGGGTAGTGCGGGTGAACTGGGAACGTCTGGAGGAAGCCCCTGTCCTGGGGATCTTTAACTCACACCTCCGGCGGAGCTTTTCAGCCATCCATGTGGAGGTTGGGGGCATTGAACCTGAGTGGGCGATGTTCAAAACCTCTATTGCTGAAGCTGCGGTGATGAGCTGTGGTCTCAAGGTCTTAGGTGCCTCAAGGGGCGGTAACCCTCGAACACCGTGGTGGACCCCGGTGGTCAGGGAAGCCGTCCGACTGAAGAAGGAGTCCTTCCGGGTTATGTTATCCGGGAGGACTCCAGAAACAGTTGCAGGGTATCGAAGGACTAGAAGGGCGGCAGCTTCTGCCGTGTCAGAGGCAAAGCAGCGGGTGTGGGAGAAGTTCGGAGAAGCTATGGAGAAGGACTTTCGGTCGGCACCAAGGTGATTCTGGAAAACCATCCGGCACCTCAGGAGGGGGAAGCGAGGAACCATCCAAGCTGTGTACAGCAAGGGTGGGACCCTGCTGACTTCAACTGAGAAGGTTATCGGCCGGTGGAAGGAGCACTTTGAGGAACTCCTGAATCCGACTAACACGCCCTCTATGGTTGAGGCAGAGCTGGAAGCTGATGGGGGATCATCGTCAATTTCCCTGATGGAAGTCACTGAGGTAGTCAAACAACTCCACAGTGGCAAAGCCGCAGGGGTTGATGAGATCCGTCCAGAAATGCTGAAGGCTTTGGGTGTTGAGGGGCTGTCTTGGTTGACACGCCTCGTCAACATTGCGTGGAAGTCTGGGACAGTGCCTAGGGGTTGGCAGACCGGGGTGGTGGTTCCCCTATTTAAAAAGGGGGACCAGAGAGTGTGTGCCAACTACAGGGGTATCACACTTCTCAGCCTCCCTGGTAAAGTCTACTCCAAGGTACTGGAAAGGAGGGTTCGGCCGGTAGTCGAACCTCTGATTGAAGAGGAACAATGCGGATTCCGTCCTGGTCGTGGAACAACGGACCAACTCTTCACTCTCGCAAGGATCCTGGAGGGGGCCTGGGAGTACGCCCATCCGGTCTACATGTGTTTTGTGGATCTGGAGAAGGCGTATGACCAGGTCCCCCGGGTGATACTGTGGGAGGTGCTGCGGGAGTATGGGGTGAGGGGGTCACTTTTGAGGGCCATCCAATCCCTGTACGCCCAAAGCGAGAGTTGTGTCCGGATACTCGGCAGTAAGTCGAACTCGTTTCCAGTGAATGTTGGCCTCCGCCAGGGCTGCGCTTTATCACCAATCCTGTTCGTGATTTTCATGTATAGGATATCGAGGCGTAGTCGTGGAGGAGAGGGTTTGCAGTTCGGTGACCTGAGGATCTCATCGCTGCTCTTTGCAGATGATGTGGTCCTTATGGCATCTTCGGTCTGTGACCTTCAACAGTCACTGGATCGGTTCGCAGCCGAGTGTGAAGCGGTTGGGATGAGGATCATCACCTCCAAATCTGAGGCCATGGCTCTCAGCAGGAAACCGGTGGATTGCCTACTCCAGGTAGGGAATGAGCCATTACCCCAAGTGAAGGAGTTCAAGTACCTCGGGGTCTTGTTTGCGAGTGAGGGGACAATGGAGCGAGAGATTGGCCGGAGAATCGGAGCAGCGGGGGCGGTATTACAGTCACTTTACAGCACCGTTGTGACGAAAAGAGAGCTGAGCCAGAAGGCAAAGCTCTCAATCTACCGGTCGATCTTCGTTCCTACCCTCACCTATGGTCATGAAGGCTGGGTCATGACCGAAAGAACGAGATCACGGGTACAAGCGGCCGAAATGGGTTTTCTCAGACGGGTGGCTGGCGTCTCCCTTAGAGATAGGGTGAGAAGCTCAGCCATCCGTGAGAGACTCTGAGTAGAGCCGCTGCTCCTTTACGTTGAAAGGAGCCAGTTGAGGTGGTTCGGGCATCTAGTAAGGATGCCACCTGGGCGCCTCCCTAGGGAGGTGTTCCAGGCACGTCCAGCTGGGAGGAGACCCCGGGGAAGACCCAGGACTCGGTGGAGAGATTATATCTCCTCTCTGGCCTGGGAACGCCTCAGGATCCCCCAGTCGGAGCTGGAGGATGTGGCCCGGAGAAGGGAAGATTGGGGTTCCTTACTGGAGCTGCTGCCCCCGCGACCCGATCTCGGATAAGCGGTAGACGATGGATGGATGGATGGCACGTCAAATGAGCAAACATGGATGAAAGTCATTTGTTTGTAGGCTTAGTTAAGATCAGATGTGTGCGTGTGATTGGGTCATGAATGATGATGTCAGTAGACTTGCTCCCCAGGTGTGGAAGGAACAAGCAGGAACTAGTGTCAGGACATTTTGTCAACACGTTAGAGTGTGTGTAAAGATAAGGAGATATGCTTAGCTGGGACTAAAGAACAATGAAAACTTGCATTGCTGTGCAAACTATTAACAATCACAAGCCCCTTAAATACTGCTATCACTGCCCCTACCCTGTGTCCATAATCTGAAAATAGCTCATGTTTCTTTCTAACTTCTAATTCCTGAAAACTGTCGGCCATGGAGCTGCTCTTGAGTTTCAGCGGGATTGAGTCCCGCAGCCATTAGCACCTAATTATACTTCGAACAGGATACGTGTTGTGTTACTCAGGAATTGATTGGCTCAGCAGAAGGTTCGGTTACAGGCCCGAATCTAAATTATGGGAGATGATGGGCGGAGTGATGATGTTGGGGGGAGGGGAGTTATTAATGCAGAGACACCCAAAGATGGACCTTCAGCCAAAAAAGCCCAAAACTCAGTGAGTCACTCGTGGCCAACAGCGATGCATACCTCCAATGGCTGCCAGGGAGGCTTGGTGGCACAGCTGCTGTTTTAATCAAACGTTACTAAAACAGGGGGAAAACAGCGCATTGTTGGGGACTATTTTCAGAGGTGGATGAATCCACATTTCAGGCTCTGATACACACAGGGGAAGGTTTGTTTGTTATGGTTGGCCTGTTCTTATTATTATTCCTGTTTGTGTACACACATCAGCACATGTTCAGGAGTCAGAGCTCATGTTTTTATCACTTAATCACAGTCCTAGAGCAATAACTGGGAATGTCTGCGAAAAAACTAAAATTGATTATTAGAATTAAATAGTAAGACGGGGTGATTCACAGACAGCAGGTGATTGTAATGTTTTAAATATGTGTGTCCGTCTTTCTTTTCTTAAATATATGTCTTTTTTGATGGAGCTGCATGATAACATAATCAACGGTGATCGTTAATAATGTGGACACGAAGAGATGAACTTACTGTTTAGCCACCTGTCCCTCCTCTCCTTCATCTTCTCTTTCTTTGACTGGACTCTCTTCTGCTCTGGGCCTGTAAACCCACACACACACACACACACACACACACACACACACACACACACACACACACACACACACACACACACACACACACACACACACACACACACACACACACACACACACACACATACACACACCTTATTAACCATGAAGAGAGGCAAATTCATAAATGTTACAGAAACATGAAAGATGTGGAGGGAGCAAGTTTCACGAATGTCATGTGGACTAAATGACGCAAATGTGGTGCCGAGCCTCGTTTCTATGCATTGATTGGTGTCACTCCAGCTCTGTGGAGATCAAAGGTCAGAGGCAGCAGACAAGGCACTTGTCATTTCAATGAGCGCAGCGGGGTGTGACGAGTCCTGCCCTGCTCTGTGTGCTGCTCTATTGATCACATTTAGACGACTCTCAGTGGATCAGCAGCTTAGCTTTATTTCAGCCCGGAGAAAGCAAGACATGGACTGGGTTTAATTTAGTCTAATGCACCAAACATTTTTTCATCTCAAAAACATCACTCATGTCACCACCTTAACCCTAACACAGAGACCACATCACCCCACCTGAAACCTCAGATCTGCTGACGTGAGTCTCCTCACCCCTCTCACCGCGCCCCCTCCCTCTGAACTCTCTCCCACAACACCGCAGATATTCCAGCTCACCCCCCCTTTCAAAACGTCACTCACTGTCCTTTACAGTAAGTGCATACACAGTGGACTGAGAGCAACATGTGTAAAGGTTAAAAAGGTGTCGGATTCTAATACATTATGCAAAGATCTCCTCGCGGCCCACTAACGGTCCTTTCTGTGTAAGTGCTGAAAATACATTTCATGTTCATAAACATGTTCATAAACAGCCACAAACAAACTAAGAGGACTGTAAGATGTACTGTAAACCTGTCCGTACAATATATCCAATAATGAAACTCTCATGTTTCGTCACAGAGGTCGACATATCACAGGATACACAGGAATCTGTTCAATGATTAAACTATTCACAACTTTAGTCTGGCCACACTTCACCGCAGAGTCAAAACGGCCTCAGCTCGGTGAGGTTGGTGAGCGTAGCAGCTCACTTCCCCCCCGCTGGTGTGATTTCTGCGTTAAAGCCAACAAATGGCATGAAATAACACAAACCAACAATGTGTTAGTGCATTGGCTGAAGACATAAACCTTTGGAAACAGTTTCAGTAATTTCCTCATTGAAATATTTCAGCCATTGTCATCTCTGGAGTCCTCCGTCTACCGAGCCTCCGTCTACCGAGCCTCCGCCTACCGAGACCACGTCTACCGAACCTACATCTACCGAGCCTCCGTCTACCGAGCCTATGTCTACCGATCCTATGTCTACGTCTACTGAAGTGAATGTTCAGAGATAAACCACGTTTTCTGGAGCAGAGTCATCATGTTTTTAAAGCTTTCAGAGGTAAATGTTAACCAACAGAATGAGAACAGAATGTTCCTTTGATGAGCTTCAACTTCCATGGTACAAACAATATATGTGCAAATATTTGATTGAAATCCTAACAGGTCGGCGGTGTGTTCAGACGAGCACATTATCTCCAGAGACCCTGGCAGGCCTTTATCTGCAGCCCGCCGTGTTTCTGCTGCTGTTTGCAGGAAGACAACAGGCAAAGATAGGCATCTGCTGCCGACTACAATGTGGGTAGAGGTGGAGAAATCTAATCTCTCATGAGTGGGTGGGGGTGTTATTTGTGTATGTGTGTGGGGGAGGCGGGGTGCGAGGGTGCTTTACCACCACTCCCATCGGGAGCATCGTCTTCCCGCTGTTAGATGAAATGGAGAGCTGTGCTTACGGCTGGAGGCTCACAGCGGACAGGTTGGAGCACAGAGGGGTTTCTCCACTTTTAGGATGTAAAGCTAGGTAGAGGTCAGTGATGAGAAGAAACTAAAGACACTTAAAAAAAGGACAGGGATTCCTTGTTCATACTTTATTTAGGCTTTTAAAATGACTGTCGGGTCAGGGGGTGACAGCATGTTTTCAAAATGACCAAAATAATAAAAAAAATCCTGTTGAAATCAGTTTTGAGTGGCAGCAGCATCAATGTGCACAACCTGAACACGAGATGAGAACGTGTGCATGCAAAGACCCTGTCTGGTTGTTACTTCATGAACCCTTTTGTGCAGCTGCTAGCTAGCAAGTTAAGCTTGTTCAAATCATCTTATTCCACTTCGTTTATTCTGGATCACCTTGTTCCAGTTCCTCAACCCGTACGGTCCATGAGAAGTGAAACAGTGACTCCACAGTGGGACCTCCGAGAAGACTTCTGTCTCTCCTGCTATATCATCATCATAACGTGGTCCATTTGCAGTGTAATGATGCTAATCACGCAGATCATCAGTTACTGCGCCCCGATGACTCTGTACTGCGGGGACATGAAATCCAAAATGAGATCAAGACATCCTGAAAGTGATAAGAAGTAAATGTTGTATGTTTAATATCACTTTGTTGGGCTCTCTCAGAATGGATTTGTCACTTAAACGCTGTCGGTGCTGACAAATCTGCAACACACGTAGTAACGCAGGAATAAGCCGCCGCGCTCTGACAATGACACACGACTGCGGAGTGTTTTCCCAATGAGGCGTGAAAGTCATGAGGCGTGGAGCCACCCTACTGCAAGCCAATGACAAGCCTTCCGTCTGTCTCCACGTCCTCACGCGTCAGAGGAAAAACAACAGACTGCTGGAGTCCATGCACACACAGACCGTAGTGTGTCAGTGTGACCTTTCAAATCACCTGCGACCACAATGGTATCTCTGGAGCTCCATCTTCATAGAGATGCAAGTAAACTTGGCTCATCAGCCATGTACCAAAGAGGAGGGATAACAACGGAGAGGGCTAAAAAGAAAAATGAGGACAAACATGCAGATACATGCAGATAAAATGAACATCCAGGAGAAATGGTAACGAGATGGGAGAAGAAAGACGTTGAGGGTAGAGGAAGAGGAGAGTCTTCAGGGAGCTGACCTCAGATTACAGGAGGAGCCGGGGTCTTCCCTCCAGGGTCCGCCGGTGATACGATACCTCTAATTAGAGTGCAGACAGAGCGCTTTGTCAGGAGGCCAGGGGCCGTCTGATCCACCTCCAGTCAGGGCTTTATGAAGGGCTCAGGACAACACACACACACACACACACACACACGAACACACACACACACACACACACACACACACACACACACACACACACACACACACACTCTCGGACAAAAGTGTCACACTGTACTTCTGTAAAGTGTCCTGTTGCGCGCTTACTGTGGCCACAAAAATCCATCTAAGATTTACTTACATGATCATATTTAAAGTCCAAACTCATCTCTCAGATCTTTCAGAATGTGTTTTTATTGCCGTAGCTACGGTTCCACCTTTTGAAAGAACTCCCAGCCCTTAATGCTGCGAACCTCACCGGAAAGATCAAACAGAAAAAGGGGGCTTCGGAATATACAGTACCTTTTCAAATTCAAACACAGTAAGCCAAGAAGAAATAAAGTCTGACAAATCAATGACAGATAGTTAATCTACAAACTGAAAGCCAGTGTAGATGATGACAGAGTAATACAAAGGATCATTAGTTGAACACAACTATTTAAATGATCCATTCAGAATTCCAGGCATCGAGACACATTATGTAGCTTTCTTGGTCCTTTATCTTTTTCCCTTTCTTACATTTTATACACAAAAATAACAAAACAATCAAATATTCCACAGAAATGATGTTCAGTGAGATGGAGCAGCTCATTGACACAAGTTTCTTCTTCCCATGGGAAAGTCATCACATCATTACACTGAGACAGCAGCAGCAGGCAAACACTGATGCAGCTAAACCTTGATATCATGCATGAGCTAAATTTATATCACGCCTGGTCTATAAATAGCAGCGGGCCGTTGTCTGGTGAGGCTTCATGCAGCACGGCGTGCTTAGCAACTAGGTCCACGTCCCTCCCTTCTCCAGACACAGGGATGGCACACAGCGCCGCGGCTTGGATCAGCTTTAAACAGCTCTGCAAACATTTCTGCAGGAGATGCAGCAGTGATTAGTGCCACAGAAATGCCCAACAAACCTTCCCTGTCATGTGCGCTGGAGCGGCTGCAGCAGGACCACTATCACAAGTCTGAGACGCCATCTAGTGGCCAGTGAAGGCACCGCTTGCAGCACAGTAATCTGTCTTTCTCTACATCAGTGGTCTTCACTATTTATTACGTGAGAGCCACATTGATAGGACAAAGTCAATAGGAGAGCCACTTTTACCGCAAAGTATGAAAAGCTATATCCAGTCATAAAAATCACTCTGCTTATTAATCTGTCATCCCACCCAGAACATACAAGCCATACGAGCCAAAATCCATGCGATCTCAAAAGATGCCTCAGTTAATCGTTCAGCTGTATTAGTTGTCCTGTGTACGAGCCTTTGTTGTCCAGAAAAAGCAGAAAGCTGCTCTATTTAATTTATTTCTTACTAATTTATCTTCCAGGTCGTAGTATCCTCCAATTTAAATGTTTGATTTTAGCGATATAAATACTTTTTTTTTTAGCAAATGTCCATATTCGTAAGCATGCTTATGTTAACATATTTTGAATGAGCTTAAGTTTATTTATTTATATACTAGCCCATCATCTATCTACCCGTCCAAGAGCACATTCACCATTGTAGTGCTGATAGACCGTCAAAACTCGCAACTCCGCAGTGAGTCAGTGTTCCGGCCGATCAAGTTTAAATATCTTGTTTCTAGTCTATATTTGCATCTTTTATCAATTATTATTATCTATTATTTGTAGGCTAATAGAGCAGACACTGTGTTTTAATGGGTTGTATGTAATAGTCCTGCTTGTTTTTATGAAATATCTGTATTGACTCCATAATCATATCTATCACCCCTTTATTTAGCCTACTGCCATGCGAGCCATCAATTAAAGCTTGGCGAGCCGCAGGAGGCTCGCGAGCCGCGCAATGAGTAACACTGGTCTACAATGTTGATTGGAAGCACATTTTCAGGTGCACAGCATATGTAATTTCTTTCATTAATCAGATCATTTTATACAAATAAAAAGACGGCAGAATAAAGACTTTTAAAAAATATATTTCTTACTCCATCGCTACTGCTGTGGCTGTAAAACTGGATAAATTGTGTCGAGCGTCACAACTCCCGCAGAATAACTCCTTTTCTATTATTATAAATTAGTGAGTTGTATAGACTATACATATGTATAGTTGTATGTACTGTACACATCAACTGTTCTGATCATACATTATTATATTTCTGGACTACCTCACCAATCGTCCACAGTATGCGAGGACCCGGGAGTGTCACTCGGACACGATTGTCTGCAGCACGGACGCCCCTCAGGGAACGATTCTGGCGCCGTTTCTCTTCACCCACAACACAGCAAAGTGTCACCTGCAGAAGTTCTCTGATCACTCTGCTATTGTCGGCCTCATCTCTAGTTCCTTTCTTCCTGCAGTGGTCAGACTGTACAATCACCATGGCCCCTGGTAGACCACCACACCAACAACACACTATTCCACCACTGTGTGCAATTATCACTGCCATGTGCAATAATCACTTTGTATAACTTCTGTAATTATCACTGCCATGTGCAACTTTTTATCAACGACTTTGTACTTATACTACTTTTACTCTGTGTGCATTTTAATTTCTTGATATTTTGTTGTAACAAGGTAAATTTCTCCGTTGTGGGACTAATAAAGGATATCTGACTGTTAAAACTGGAAATTATTTATTTATTATACTTATTATGATGATTATCGACATCAACAAATATTTTAGAAACGCATCGTGATAGCATTTTTTTCGCCAAATCGTTCAACCCTAATTATAAGTATTTCCATAATTTTTTGGCTTTGGCTCCTTCATTACAGGACGATACATCAGGAAGTCACAGCACAGACCTTTGAACTGTCAATCATAGCAAATCGAGTCTCTTTTTGTTGCATGTGCCAAATATCAAGAGAGATTTTAATTATCCCATAATGTTAGGCCTTGTTTTTATGATGGAATGCAAAGAGCACATCACATAACAGTTAGATTACCAGACATGTGGTAAGTAACTCAAAAACATTTAAATAAATTAAGATAAATCAGTCAGTCAGGGTCATTTCACCCAAATTACAAAAACACATTTTCTCACTTGACTGTACGGGGACGTCCCTTTCCAAACACACGCTGGAGACATGCGGTAGAGAGAAGCTTTAATAACTAATGCGTTATGGAAATATATGTGTCTCAGTATCGTCAGTGTGAACAGATCAACGATCTGTGTGTAAATGTAACACCTTCCAAAAAAATAAATAAAAATAATTTGTAAACCCCAACTTTTTTGTTGTAAAAGTAAAGCACTTTGTGACTTTTACCACCTGAAAGAATAAATGAAAAAAAAAGAATGACTTTTCTGGCCCTCAGTAGCTGAATAACTGACAACACAAACTAAATGCATTCACATCTACAGCCACAACACAGACGATTTCCCTGCAGAAATACATCAATGAGATGAGCAAGATCCAGGAAAGGCTGTGCTGAGAGAGGCAGCAGGTGATGGATCAGATTAAAGATCTCACGAATGATCAAGAACTGCATCAAACCCAACGACATGGACATCCTCGAGCAGAGGCCCAAGCACGAGCTGTGCCTCAACCAGTCTCATGCTGGACAGACATGACTGCAGAGAAACGCCAGGACCATGAACCCTGGACCACCTACACCAGAGTCTCTGCCCGTGTGGACCTTCAGAGTGGTTGTAGTCTTACATCATTCTTCTATTGCTCATCCGTACTGTTCAGAATATTCATCAGTCATTACACTTTCATACATTAGATTACACTTACACTGATTATTATCATCAGTTATCAGGCGTGGCTCTGCTTCGGCTTGGAGATGGAACATTTATATGAGAAAGCACAAGTTAACATCGCGAGGAGTACATTACCGTATGGAACATGTAACATCCAGTGTTTTTGGAGCTTACCTTGACATACTATGGGATGTCTTGATTGTTGGTTTTGTCCATTCTTTCGTCAGTCCCCCATATTCATATCAATCATACTTCAATGCACCTTACACAACACATACCTGACATCCCTGTTAGCATCTACTACAGTGAGCACGAGCACACACACTGACCTCCAAGTAAAGTCTTACCTGTCTTAGCAGGTACGGGTACATGTGGAGCTTCCTCAAACTTCAATGTTTGTACCAGCGCCTCTGGAGCGATGTGAGTGCCCGCGAAGATCCCCGAGGGGAAGCAGCTCTCCCCCGGAGCCTGTGACGGTCCACAGACAAGTCCATGAGTTCTCGACCAACCAAAGCATTATGCAACAACTTTTGATCTGCTACTAGTTGTTTCGGTAACATTGTAGGTTTGACATTTGATGTATCTCAAAGGAGTGGGACTTCCAAATGTCACATGTGTCACATACTGAGTTTACATAACTGCTACCGCCACCGAGCCCATTCATAAAATGCCTGCAAAATACGTGTTTTAGCACAACCTGAAGAGTGAAACATATTGACTCCATTCACAGATTTGGAATTTAATTCTGAACATAACTGTATTCTTATTAATCGAGCCGTTCTTATAACAGACCTGTTTGACATTGTTCTTGTTATTTTCCAGAAGTGGAGGACTTGTTTTGTGTAGTCCTGCGGCGGCCGCAGCAGCGGCAGCGGCGGCGGCAGCGGCAGGCTTCTCTGCCGTTACACTCGGAGGTAATAACACAGACTGTGTGTGGAGCTTCACGGCCTCCTGGTGAAGCTTCTGGCGGACATGTTTGATCTTTCCCACCATGTTAATATAAATTAGCCTGGAGAGATTTACATTCAACTTAATCTAAGATGTTCCCCGTGTCGACAGCGTGTGACGTTGACAAGTCAGCGACACTACTACCGGAAGTGAATCTCTTTCACCTTCAAATGTAAACGCCAAACTAACTTTTAGGTGTTTTGTGTTTAGCAGCCGTCGTGGTTTTAATAAACACATTTACGGTAGAGAAGTCGCTCTTCTACGTTGTTTAGTGTTTTCTTCGCTTACTTGTTTTCGGTCCCACGTGTATAGCAGTTTAGGCTATGGCTTACTTGGCTAATGCTATGCTATTCTGAGAAAAAATATATTTGGGAGAAAAGTAGCTGCAATTTACTTTGAACATTTACTACGACCCATGTGCCCAATTTATTTTTCAGTTATGGACGTTGTATTGCAAACAGCTGTACATAACACATGAATGTCTTAATAAAAGTTTTAGTCTGAAAGTAAAATCCAGAAGTACATGTTTATACTCAGGGTAACTTGACATTGTTGACATGACAAGCGTGACTGGTGTCCCGGTTAAGTGGGTCGGTGGAAAACGTTACAGAGCGAAAGTTCCGCATACCAATAATCGCCGTATGGTTCCGCTGTCCAGTTTAGTTTGATTTACTTTGGCCTCAAATAGTTTAATAACCTGATCAAATCGGTATCAGCGGTATATTACTTGATATAAAGATGTCAGAAATATGAACTGTTTTGCACCTGGATTTGATCAAATACATATGGGAAACAAACTGATTCTGTTTTGTCCCCTGAGTTGGTTTAAAGAGCAGGAAGCAGATGCTAACCCTAACCCAAATTTAGCTATACATTTGAAATACAAAGAGAATAGGCAAACCTATTTACAGTTTAATCTCATCTGAAAGGTTAGATGCATGAGGTCAAACAGGCAGGTATTGCCTTTTCATGGAGTGCGCTGATATTTGCTTAGTGAATGTTGTTTTAGTCAAATATTGAAAAATAACAACTCAGTTCAATAAGAAGAGCAGTAACTGCATTATGGTATGAAGGATAACAATAATTGCATCATTACATTTAAATCATATTTATTTGCAGATATAAGTGGCAAATGAATATGAGGTCTTCTACAATAAAAAACAAGCAAATGAACACTACGATGTGCTAGTCTGTACAGTACATATAAATGTTTCCATGTATACAAAAATAGACATATCAAAACACATTTACACAAATGGGTAATATGTACATACAGTACCACAAAACCATGAGATAACACAAGACTACTCGTAAGTAAATTATCTCTATAGCTTGAGATTTATAATCATGTTATTATAGACAGTCACGCGTGCCTCTTCTAAAACAACGACATGCAGAAGAGTCGGGGTGATAATAGAAAAGAGAAGAAAAGCTGATAAAATCTCTTGAAATCTGGGAACATTGTGAGGCGCTGAACACATCCAGCCAGCTGATCCACCGCAGCTGCTCGGCTGTGGTTGCAATTGGAATTCCAAGTGTAAATGTGAGAGCGTGAAAGTGAAAAAGTATCAGATTTTAAATTGGGTCAACCTACATTTGTGTTTTTATCAATTTGAATGGTATGAATAAAACATGACCTCATAAAATAAAACCTGACATTACAATGTTATATTACAAACAAGGACATATTCTGTTGATTCAGCCAATCCTACCACGTCCTAGTTCAATTGTGCATACTGAGACTATAAACTAATATACTGTAGCACATGTACCATTTTCCTAAATTAATTTTTCATTTTATTTGTTTTGCAAGTTGTCATCAGGGCCATGGCAATGTCCACAATGAATTAGTCTTTAGTCTTATCTCTTACGAACCAAGATTTGTTTTTAGGATTCAGTGATGGGAAGATACATTTAGTTTTAGTTGATGTTTTTCTTTCTCAATTGAAATCTTTTAATTTATTTGTCGTATATATTACATATTTTAATAATCTAAAGAGGTTATTTGACCTCTAAACTGTAAACTCCTCACACTGTAAATAATTGTTTTCTTTAGCCTATGTTTAATATTTATGGTAATAATGTTAACTCAGCTCAAAAACAAGGAATTTGTAATGCACTTGATAAAGATGTATATGATACATCTATATAATACAGGCTGATTTATTAGCATATTATCAACTGATTTTAGCTTATCATATATATTAGTATCAGCCTATAAGATATATTTGGTGTTTATGTTTTGTATAACCACAGTTTGGACCTCAATGTTGTTATCCTTTTTTTTTTTTACTTAACTGTCTGTGTCGCTGGAGGAGAATTGTATTTCAAGCTTTGCATGTTGGCCAAAGTGAAAGCTGAGGACTTGTAGCGCTCAGAAAGAAGTGAAAGGAAAAATACTGCCAGAAAATATACATCCTGATTTAAACATAGTGGTGGCACATTCTTCTCTACAACACAATATTTCAACAGAAACACATCTTTGTGCTGCAGACGCCGTACACCAAACATGAGCAGCAAGTCAATCACAGGAACAAGTTACACACAGTGAACAAAACAGAAAACATGCATATCTCATATACATCTGCTGCAGAAGAAGCACTAAAGATTTGGCGTAGTATTTATTCACATCAAATAATAATAATAATAATAATAATAATAATAATAATATTAAATACTGTTTTTAAGAGCTACAAGTATGTTGGATAAGAAGGAATGACTCTATTCTCTAAAAAATATGTTCTTTCAATACCGCCGCTGTATTAGGAGAGTGAAGAAGGTTCTTCCAGTTCTGTGATCCTGATGTGTACGAATAAGGAGGAGGGAGGAATACTGGTTCCATCTTTGGACAAAAGGTGAATGTGACGATAACCTGAGAACACAAAATAAAGCCAGAGGATTAGGAGAATACGCTTTGTTGTATTAGCTGATCACAAGAAGAAGTTCTGGGTTAAATTGAAAAAGAAAACAAAGAGAAATATAGCCAAAAGCGGCCATGTTCGAGAGGAAGCAGCTCGATTGGGGCAGATGCAAGCGGCAGCGAGAGGGTTTGGCTTCGCAAAGCTTACGTTTCAGTAAAGTCCATTCATTTAACAGTTTTTCACATTATGCAAATTAGCCAATGTCATGTGCCAAATGTCAAGTCAATGGGACTCACAGTGTGGAGGGGCTGGTTATTTATCAGGTCCCCATCAGGCCGATTGAGATCATATTTTATAGGATCCATTAGGGCATCATTTCCAGTTATGGTACCAAGTTTCATGTCTCTAGCTCCCAGCTAATAGAGCAAACGCATAAAATGGCATATAATGCTACTTAGGGCACACCCACATTAATCAATCATTATGACACTTTAGATCTTGGTTAATTCTTGCCCCCAGAGTATTTGCATCAAATCTGGTGAAATTCTGTCCACCGGGTTTTGAGGTACACATTTATGATATTGTGGCGAGCAAACATATCCAGCAAAGTTTATGATGATTCAACACAATTTCAATGAGTAACTAGCATTTCCTTCTAAGCCCCGCCTTTTGTGAAGACCTTTTTTTTCGACCAATCCTGCTCATTTATAGGAGAAATGTGTATCCCCCTTCTCTTTTTTGGTGTTGATAGTCAAAATTTCTAAAGTTCTATTTATACAACCGTTTTCCCAATATGCTAATTACCTTCAGGTTTGAACCCCAAAAATAAATCTTAATATGTTGAGAATAAGTTGAGACAAAAATACTTTGTGATCAACTTGTGAAAATAAATTAAAACTTAAAAATTGGTTGGCGTGAAAATGGACATTCTAAGTTAATATATTAACTAAATATTAGACAGTAAATGCACTAAGCAAAATTTGCTAGAAGCTATAGAAGTATCCTTACCTTGCTGCATGCAGCTGAAAGGGAGTGTATACTGCCCCACAAAGTCATTCTTAGATGTCTTGTCATAGTCTTCCACTACAAAGCGCACCATGGCCAGCTCAGCAGTGTGGATGGTGAAGCGCAGAGTATCATACCACACAGGGTTGAACCCTGCAGAGAGGACACATCTTCAGTTTCAGCACCCATGCTTCTCAGAAACAAAGTCCTTAATTTTGTGTGGAACTAAGCCAAACCTGACATATTAAAAGTTACACATCCTGTCCTGTTTATTCCTTCCTTCATGTATTTCTGCAGGGGTGAGTGTGTGGGCCTCTCGTACCATTGTTCTCGATGTATCTGGTCTCCTGCTTGGCCTGGTCCATAGGAACACCATGGACCTCCACTCTGACCAGAGGGTCCACAATAGAATCCTCTTTGATATTGACTTTGGGCAGCTGCTGACCACTGATCACCTTAAACACATTCATACAATGTCTTCAATAAAGCAATAATTAGCTGGTAAACTGCAGGGATACACTTTTCCTACTTTCTTCATGGTTTGCACCTGTATGGTGAGGACAACAGGTTGGTAGCCATCCCGTTCTTGGGGTGTCTCAGGGTCAAATCCTTTCTCTGCCTCCCTCATGAAATTGGGCTTTAGGATATAACCACAGCTGCTATTCTGACTAAACAGTCCGTCATTCAGATCCATACCCTCCCCGGCAGTCTGGAAATTCAATGCAACTGAAGGAAAAGGAAAAGAAACAAGATCCACTTTTTTGACTCAAGCTGTTCTTGCCAATACATTTAAATTCACAGCACACTTTATTCAGGCACTTTGAGAGAATGTTATTAAAGCTGCACGGGACAACTTTGCACACCGCTTCAATATAAAACATGACCATTCCTGCTGTCATCTACTAAATAATAAAAGACAAAAAAATAAATCTACGCTGCATGTATTTGGCTTTTGTCCGATGTATAGTTATATATGTATACAGTACTGTGCAAAATGTATTAATTAAGCAGGGGCTTCAGCAAGGAGGCAACTGCTGTAGTCCAGGAAGGAGATGACAAACACCTGAATGACACCTGGGCTTCCTCCCTGCTGAGGAAAGGATGAATCCTAATGATGTTGTGAAGGAGGATGTTTGCAGAGAACAACAGTTGGTCATCCAGAGTCTCTCCCAGGTACCCTGCCATCCGAGTTGGCACTACCATAATGTTGTAAGTTGTGATGGACAGGTCTCTCCAGGTTGAGCTTTAGGCGGTGCCTAAGCCAGGCAATGCTTTTTTCACATCTGTAGCTTATCTGCCTCTGTTGTCATCAAACCTATTAGCTTGTGTACCTTATTTTCCAAGCATTTTCATTTTATTTGGGTTGGATCAAAGGGAGGTGGACATTTTGGGAGCTAAAGTTTTTTTTTTTTACTGTAAAACCCTGTTTAATGTATTTCCTATTTTTGTGATAGCAAACCTGCCTCCATTTAAGTGGGCTAAATTGTCCATTGCAGCATTAATAGTGAAAGAAATATGACAGAAATGCAAATACAGAAAGCTATTTGAGATAAAGTCAAGTCTGTCTTTCAGTTGTAATCACCAATTTGGCTCCCAGCATTCCACATTTCCTGAGGATTGAAATTGGAGGAGTCAGTTCGGAAGCCACTGGGATAAACCCTGGTCAGCTGCCGTGAGTTATGGTGCACAAACTCGGCACCTGAAATGGAGATAGGGTGTGAGTGAAGCATATAAGATACATATTATTGTGTATAAACACAGCACAAAAATGATTACATTTCATACTGAAAAGGCCTTCTAATTTACAAGTATTCATTGCTTTACCTTGACACAAAATGTATTACTGCTGTTGAAAACTGAAACAAAAGATGGTCTTGATAGAGCTAAAATCCCAGACTACAAATATCAAATACCTATATCTACATACAAACTGTATTAGTCAAACCTTAGCTTTTACATCACCTATCATAAGCCACACATTTTGTCTAAAGCAGAGAGAAAGGCTGAAGCTGGACTCACCAGCCTCTCTCAGGTGTTTGCGGGCCTTGGACTCTGTGAAAGAGGCCACTTCATAGAACTTTGAGTGGATGCGGGAATGTTTGAAGTTACTGAAGTGGACGCTTTTGCAGTAAACGACACAGTCTGAAAGCTCCTTGGACAGACGTTGCTTTGACTTCTTTGAAAATAAGAAGATAGAGGAAAAAATAAATGAACAGATGGCCAAGTCATGGGAGCTCAAACATGTTGTACAGTAAACTATATTTTTACAATAAAAATAAAAGCAGGGGACGCATAAAAGTTGCAGTCTTTCACAGTTCAGGTATGAAACCAACAGATGACTGGACCCTGGCAGAGCAGTTTCTACTAAAGGGGCTTCATTAGAATGGATTGTCACACGGTGTATTAAATTGAGTTTATATGCAGGGTTGAGGGTGAGTTTAAAAGGGCTAAAAGCGTGGCTACGCACCATGGAAAGTCAGTGGTTAGCTACTGTAGCTGTTAGCAAGCCCCCTGTAGCCGGTGCGGGCCGACCAAAGGTAACTGTCACCCGGCAGGGTCCGAGCAGCCGGGAGACTGGATGACTGTCCTTCAGAAGTGCAAACAGAAGTCTACGGTTCACCACTTAGCGACACACCCGCAGAGAAACCAACTCTGGTTATCGGTAGCTCAATTCTGAGATACGTGAGGTTTGAGACACCAGCGACCATAGTCACGTGCATTCCTGGGGCCAGAGCAGTCGACATAGTAGCACATTTAAAACTGCTGACTAAGGCTAAATGTAAATACAGTAAGATTGTTATTCACGTTGGCGGTAATGACACCTTATTGCATCAATAGGAGTGCACTAAAATTAACGTGGAGTCGGTGTGTACATATGCTGCTCGGTGTGTTTCATGTTTAGCTATTGCTCGGCCTCCTTTAGTGATAATGGTACGTGTATTAAATGTAGTTTATACGCAGGGTTGGAGGCGAGTTCTTTGGTCCTCTGCCAAATCTTTTGAATGATGACATGTTTAGCCACATGTCATCATTCCGTCGCTGGCTCTCACGGTGGTGTCCAGATAATGATGTGGGCTTCGTAGACAATTGGCGGACTTTCTGGGGAAGACCTGGTCTGATTAGGAGTGACGGCATCCATCCTACTTTGGCTGGAGCAGATCTCATATCCAATAATATTACACAGTCTATTAGTGGACCTAATCCATGACAACCCAGAGTTGAGACCAGGACAAAGAGTTGCAGTCTTACACACTTCTCTGTGCTTCTTTCCGGGCAGTCACCCACTCAAATCCCCATAGTGACTGTGTCTGCCCCACGACCACTGAAACTAATCAAGTCTATGGTTAACAGAAGAGGAGTTATACATGAAAACCTAATTAAAATAAACACCATCGCTGCAAAAATACAACTAAATCGAAAAATTAAATGTGGGCTCTTAAACATCAGATCTTTATCAACGAAAGCTGGATTGGTAAATGATTTAATATCAGATAATAAGATTTATTTATTTTGTCTCACTGAAACCTGGCTGAGACATGAAGAATATGTCAGTCTAAATGAATCTACTCCACCTGGTCATATTAATACTCACATTCCTCGAGGTACTGGCCGAGGAGGTGGAGTTGCGGCCATATTTGACTCAAACCTCTTGATCAATCCTAAGCCTAAACTAAACTATAACTCTTTTGAAAGCCTTGTTCTTACGCTCTCAAACCCAACATGGAAAACAATAAAGCCAGTTTTATTTGTTACTGTGTACCGCCCTCCTGGTCCGTATTCTGAATTTCTATCTGAATTCTCAGAATTTTTATCAAATTTAGTCCTTAAAACAGATAAAGTAATTATTGTAGGTGACTTTAATATTCATGTGGATGTTGATAGTGACAGCCTTAATAATGCATTTATCTCAATATTAGATTCAATAGGGTTCAGTCAAAATGTACATGAACCAACTCACTGTTTAAACCACACTCTGGACCTTGTTCTGGGATATGGTGTTGAAATTGAAAGTTTATTAGTGTGTCCACATAATCCTCTTTTATCAGACCATTTTTTAATAACTTTTGAAGTCCTGTTACTGGACTACAAGCCAGTAGACAAAATATCCTACGCTCGATGTTTATCTGAAAGTGCTGTGACTAAATTTAAGGAAGTGATTCCATCAGCACTTAATTCAATACCAGGACTCAATATCAATATAACGGAGGACTCCAATGCTAACTTTAGTCCCTCCCAAATTAATCATCTTGTTGATAGCGCTGCAGCCTCACTGCGAATAACACTCGACTCTGTCGCTCCTCTAAAGAAGAAGATCATAAAACAGAAAAAGAAAGCTCCATGGCTTAATTTAGAAATCCGCAAACTAAAACAAAAGTCGAGAAATCTTGAAAGTAAATGGCGTTCCACTAAATTGGAAGAATCTCGTTTAGTCTGGTTAGATCATCTTAAAACTTATAAGAAGGCTCTCCGTAATGCCAGAGCAGCTTATTACTCTTCCTTAATAGAAGAAAATAAGAACAACCCCAGGTTTCTTTTCAGCACTGTAGCCAGGCTGACAGAGAGCCACAGCTCTACAGAGCCTTCTGTTCCTATATCTCTCAGTAGTGACGACTTCATGAGTTTCTTTAACGATAAAATTATAATTATTAGAGACAAAATTAATCTCCTCCTGACCTCAATTGGTAATGACTTAACTTCAACTGTTGGAATTTTAAAAACATCTGTAACTCCTGAAATATATCTAGACTGTTTTACTCCAATCAACCTTAACCAACTAACTTCAACAATCTCATCGTCTAAACCATCAACCTGTCTTTTAGACCCGATTCCAACTAAACTGTTTAAAGAAGTTTTACCCTTAATTAACACTTCGTTATTAAATATGATCAACCTGTCTCTATTATCTGGCTACGTACCAAAATCCTTTAAAGTAGCTGTAATAAAACCACTTCTTAAAAAGCCTAGTCTTGATCCAGAGGTTTTAGCCAACTATAGGCCGATATCTAACCTACCCTTTCTCGCTAAAATCCTTGAGAAAGCAGTCGCAAAACAGTTGTGTGACTTTTTACATAATAATAGTTTATTTGAGGTTTTTCAATCTGGATTTAGAGTTCATCATAGCACAGAGATGGCACTGGTGAAAGTTACCAATGACCTTCTATTGGCATCAGACAAAGGACTTGTCTCTGTTCTTGTCTTGTTAGACCTCAGTGCTGCTTTCGACACTTTGATCATGACATTCTACTACAGAGACTGGAACATTGTGTTGGCATAAAAGGAACCGCACTAAGCTGGTTCAAGTCCTATTTATCTGAGCGATCTCAATTTGTACTTGTTAACGATAAATCCTCCATGACAGCCAAAGTCAGTCTTGGAGTTCCGCAGGGTTCTGTACTTGGACCGATTCTATTCACCTTATATATGCTTCCTTTGGGCAATATTATAAGGAACCACTCAATAAACTTTCATTGTTATGCGGATGATACCCAATTATATCTATCAATTAAACCAGATGAAACCAATCAATTGGCTAAACTTCAAGCATGCCTTAAGGACATAAAAACTTGGATGTCTAGCAACTTTTTGATGTTAAACACAGACAAAACTGAAGTTATTATACTTGGCCCTAAACGCCTCCGAAACGCATTTTCTAATGACATAGAAGCTCTGGATGGCATTAACTTGGCCTCCAGCACCACTGTAAGGAATCTTGGCGTCATCTTTGATCAAGATCTGTCGTTTAACTCCCACATAAAACAAATCTCAAGGACTGCCTTCTTTCATCTACTTAACATTGCAAAAATAAGACACATCCTGTCTCAAAATGATGCAGAAAAACTAGTCCATGCATTTGTTACTTCAAGGCTGGATTACTGCAACTCATTGTTATCAGGTTGTCCCAAAAAGTCGCTTAAGACTCTTCAGTTGATCCAAAATGCAGCGGCACGTGTATTGACTAGAACAAGGAAACGGGATCATATTACTCCTGTATTAGCTGCACTGCACTGACTCCCGGTAAAATACAGAATATAATTCAAAATCCTTCTCCTGACTTACAAATCAATTAATGGTCAGGCTCCAGCATATCTTAAAGATCTCATAGTACCTTTTAAACCAACTAGAGCATTACGCTCCCAGACTGCAGGGTTACTTGTGGTTCCTAGAGTCTCTAAGAGTACAATGGGAGCCAGAGCCTTCAGCTATCAAGCTCCTCTCCAGTGGAACCAGCTTCCAGTTTGTGTTCGGGAGGCAGACTCACTCTTCACATTTAAGAGTAGGCTAAAGACTTTCCTTTTTGATAAAGCTTATAGTTAGGGCTGGCTCAGGTTTGCCCTGGATCAGCCCCTAGTTATGCTGCTATAGGCTTAGACTGCCGGGGGACACCTCCCTGCTCTCTTCCTTCTCTTCCTCTCTCCTCCCCTCCCTCTCTCTTCTTCTCCCTCTCTATCTGTATGCATTTATGTAAATGTATGTTACTAACTCACCATCCGGGGTATCATCCCCGGAGTGTCTGTCTCTCATGTGGCAGGTTGCCACTGATAAAGTTTACGTCAGGATCATGAATCGTGACAGCGCCTGCTGACCTGGTCCTGCTGGACACCGGGAAGCCTTATTGACATTTTCCTGGATTCATCCATTCTTTCTATTTCTTTTTTTTCCAATACAACATCATTTCTGTCAAATGTTGTATTTGTACTATGTTGTTTATCCTGTACACACGACATCTATTGCACGTCTGTCCGTCCTGGGAGAGGGATCCCTCCTCAGTTGCTCTCCCTGAGGTTTCTTCCATTTTTTCCCCTTTAATTTTGGGGTTTCTTTTAGGAAGTTTTTCCTTGTGCGATGCGAGGGTCTAAGGACAGAGGATGTCGTAACCTGTACAGTCTGTAAAGCACACTGAGACAAATGTATAATTTGTGATATTGGGCTATACAAATAAATTTGATTTGATTTGATTTGATATGCAAAGACAATGTCGGACTCCGTATTTTCTCTGGTCCCCTGCAAAATCTAACAAATGATGACATGTTTAGCCGCATGTCATCATTCTGTCACTGGCTCTCATGGTGGTGTCCAGATAATGAATAATCCGGCTGGTCATATTAATAATCACGTTCCTCAAGACACAGGCTGAGGAGTTGGAGCTACTGCCATATTCCACTCAAGCCTATTATGCTAATCCTAAACTAAAATTATTTTGAAAGCCTTGTTCTTACGATTTCAAACCCAACATGGAAAACCATAAAGCCAATTTTATTTGTTGAAGTGTATCGCCCTCCTGGTCCGTATTCTGAATTTCTATCTGAATTCTCAGAATTCTTATCAAGTTTAGTCCTTAAAACAGAATAATTATTGTAGGTGACTTCAATATTCATGCGGACATCGATAATGAAAGTCTTAATACTGCATTTATCTCATCATTAGATTTACTATATGATAGTGCTGTAGCTAAATTTAAGGAAGTGATTCCATCTGCACTTAATTCAATATTATATCTCAATATCAATGTAACCCCCAAACCCGCAAACTATAACAAAAGTCAACTTCAACAATTTCTTTGTCCAACCCATCAACCTGTCTCTTAAACCTGATTCAAACTAAGCTGTTTAAAGGGCCTACGAAATTATAAACATTCATTTCTACTGATGATAGTAAATGCTATTTGTGGTGTAAAATTATGTGTTATGTGACACAATGATCGCAGTATTTAATAAATCATGATTTAGTATGTCGACCACCAATGTTGACATTGCCGCTACCAGAAACCGTGTTCTGACGTCACAAGTAGAAAACAGTCCACCAGTTGAATACACAGACATACACAGGCAGAAGCGGCAGAAGCGGCAGACGTGGTGATGTCGGACTCTGGCTCGGATATTTCGACAGAATCGAGTAACAGTGAGTCGTCAATAGACTTGTTGCACCTTCAAGAAGAGGAGTTTATTGAAGAGGATGCCGGTGTCGTGAATTTAGATCAAGCGGGCAAGTTTAACGTGGTGGAAACAGAGCAGCGCGAGAGACAGTATTCAAAATAGAGACGCAGACGGGAGTGGACAGGCGGATGAACGTGACGGTGAATCTGGATTTGGCGGAGATCCTGTGCGACAACAGAACACAGACAGGTATATACATTTGACTATAGTTCATAGAACTTATCAATATATAGTAAATACATCACAATAAAACGTAACATTATCCTCGATCGTAAATAGATCGATAGCTATCGATAGCTTGCTTGTGAGAATTGTTATGAACCGACTAGTTGTCCGCAAATTGCTCGATCCCTACATATTCAATTACTTCTCTACTTGGACACATCGACGTCTGTAAAGCTTGATAACTTGATTCTTTCTCGAAGTTTCTACGGTTGTGGTTCTATCGTTGTGTGCATTAGCTATGAGCTAACAAACAGACCGGAGGAAAGCGCTGTTTTATAAAGTATAGTCTGTATACTGACCGTCTCACCTATAGTGCTTACGAGCCTGTTGTCAAACACAGGCATATAAATAGTATGACATTAAGATGACATTAATATTGGCCTTTTTCTGGATATTGCATATTGTGTACATGTCTTTACCACTCTTCTTTTGTACATTTAGGTGTACATGTGAAAACTGTACAATTATGGAAGCAATTGAAGAGCTGCTGCCAAGAAAAAGATGTCATGGAGGAATTCAATGAATATGAGTGACATGGTGCAAACATAACCTGCATAACAGATCACCCAGGATTCAAATCAAATTGTCTGGATGTTTGGGTGTTGCAGACAGCCTACCACAGGTATTCAAAGAGAGACAGACCACAAGCAGGTGATCAGCCACGTAATGAACAAGTTACTTGTGTAATGTGTAGAGCTCAGAAACTTTGATGTATTTTTGGGAAATCGAATTGTCACTCTGGCAAAGTTACAGAATACATATATGAATAAGTGATTACCATTGACATAACCATAACGCGTTAACTGCTATTTTAATTCAGCTATTATACAATTTTAATTCTGCTATATATTATTTTAATTCTGCTATTTTATCTACTATTTTATCTGCTATTTTATACTATTTTAATTTGGCTATTTTTATAATGGTACTTCAAACTCATTTACATCCACACCTTGATTATTGTACTGTAAATGCTCTTATTCTGTCCTTGTACTAATTGTTATGTTTTTGCTGTGAAGCACTTTGGGCTGCAATTCTTGTATGAAAGGTGCTATACAAATAAAGCTTATTATTAGTATTATTATGTATTACCTTATATTTTACAGAATGTATCACTATATGGCATACCGCCAGCTGGTGAGATTCTGCTGGGGAATACTTGGTAAGAACCACAGAATGCCATCATGTGCCATTCAAAAGATCTGTGCTACATTTCCATCTGACAACTACACGTCGTTCAAGTATCAGCACTTTATTAGAGTCAATAGTAAAACACAATGTCAGTTCAGTGATTGAATCTGCTTCTATACAGCACAACAGCATCCCTCTTGTTTGGTTCTTCCACCGACTGCTGAGTGGAGCTGGGACTTCGAAAGGTTCCTCATCAACATTGTCTTGGCACAAAGCATTGAGTCTCGGTCAAGAGTTCAGTAACATACTCTGCAAGAAAATATGTTTTATAATCATATGTATATGTATATATGTATATATATATATTATATTATATTTATATATATTATATATATATTATATTTATATATATATTTATATTATGATGCTGACCTTTGGAACAACCAACTTGGATTGGAACTTGCAGTCCAGCTGACCTGACACGTGGTCGCGCCTGCATGGACTTGTGGTGTGTCCTCGGCGCAGCGATCGATTGTTGTTAACGGAAGTCATTTTTATGCTGTTATGATCGTGATTTATTATGAATACATCAATATTAAAAATATATATATGGCACATTTCACAATAGATATGCAACCTCTATCATATACCAAGGCCAATAACACTGACAAAATATCATTTCGTAGGCCCTTTAAAGAAGTTTTACCCTTAATTAACACCATGTTATTAAATCTTTGGAGTCCGGGGCTAGTTTGGCCGTTTTTGCATACTTTTGATTCTGCCTTACTAAACCCTATTAAGAGTCTTCAGTTGATCCAAAATGCTGCGGCATGTGTATTGACAAGAAATAGGAAACAGGATCATATTACTCCTGTATTAGCTGCTCTGCACTGGCTCACGGTAAAATCCAGAATAGAATTTAAAGTCCTTTTCCTGATATACAAGGCCATTAATCATCAGGTTCCAGCTTATTTTAAAGATCTCATAGTACCTTTTAACCCAAATAGAGCATTGTGATCCCAGAATTCAGGGTGTACATGTGCATGTGGTTCCTAGAGTCTCTAAAAGTACAATGGGAACCAGAGCCTTTAGCCATAAAGCTCCTCTACTGTGGAACCAGCTCCCAGTTTGTGTTCGGGAGGCAGACACCCTCTCCCCATTTAAGAGCAGGCTAATGACTTTACTCTTTGATAAAGCTTATAGTTAGGGCTGGCTCAGGCTTGCCTTGGACCAGCCCCTAGTTATGCTGCTATAGGCTTAGACTGCCGGGGGACTTACACCTCTCTCCTCCTCCTCTCCCTATCTCTTGCTCCTCCTCTCCCTCTCTATCAGTATGCATTCATATCCCTTAAATATCCGGTGCATCATCCCCGGAATTTCTGTGTCTCTCATCTGGCCTGTTTCCCTGTTCCTGCCTGATGCCCACATTTTTTTCTTTATTATTATTATTATTATTTTTGGAGGCACCGGGAAGCCTATTTTGACATCTTTCTGGATTCATCTTTTTCATATATATATAAATTGAAGTGCCCTGAACGCCGCAAGAAGGACTCAATGTCCTAGCTATTGGTTACTGTATGGTCTAATTTTGACATTTTAAATGCTATAAATTATAATTATTAATTTTGGGTAACACTTTTGTAGCACTAATGGGGGAGACCAACGCATCAAACTTCCTGAACTTACAAGTCCCCGGTGGATGAGAGGGTCGCCTCCCTACGCCTTCGGGAAAACTCTGACTGTTATTTGTGCCTATGCTATGTAATGCTATGCCTATGTAACCCTCGAACACGTGTAATAAAGGATTTCTGATTCTGATTGCATTCGCTTTACCGCACTGTTGTGACAAAAAGAGAGTTGAGCCAAAAGGCGAAGCTCTCGATCTACCGGTCGATCTTCGTTCCTACCCTCACATATGGTCATGAAGGCTGGGTCATGACCGAAAGAACGAGATTGCGGGTACAAGCAGTCAAAATGGGTTTTCTCAGGCGGATGGCTGGCGTCTCCCTTAGAGATATGATGAGAAGCTCAGCCATCCGTGAGAGACTCAGATTAGAGCCGATGGCTCTTTGCGTTGAAAGGAGTCAGTTGAGGTGGTTCGGGCATCTAGTAAGGATGCTACCTGGGCGCCTCCCTAGGGAGATGTTCCAGGCACGTCCAGCTGGGAGGAGACCCCGGGAAAGACCCAAGACTCGGTGGAGAGATTATATCTCCTCACTGACCTGGGAACGCCTTGGGATCCCCCAGTTGGAGCTGGAGGATGTGGCCCGGAGAAGGGAAGTTTGGGGTTCCTAACTGGAGCTGCTGCCCCTGCGACCCGCGACCCGACCCCGGATAAGCGGTAGACGATGGATGGATGGATTGATGGATTGATGGATGGATTAATGCATTAATGCATTAATGCATTTTATTGCAGGTTGGGCGGTGCGTACTGGCTCTCATAACGGGAAGGATGGATGCAGGTATTAAAAAACCCTGACCCACGCATCACTAATGAGCAGGATTATGGGAGCAGGTAACAGGCAGACAGGAATAGAATACAAATACAGGACAGGTTCTGTGTGGACAACTGGTGGACAGGTGTGCAATGACATGAATCACTTTTCCAAGAGGCTTCAGCAGTTCTGCCGACTTGTAGGAAGAGGCCCAAACCGAATGATCCATTTATGCATCTTCGGGAAAACGACCATGCGATAAGGCAAACCCCTGCGCTGCAAAGGAATCCTGTCATTGATGGATGCACTGGGCTCATCAAAACCTTGTGACAACCCCCTCCTGAATGTTGTAATTGATACTTGACTACGCTGCCAAGCAAAAGCTGGCGTACTGCCAGGGGAGCTTCCATGACTTTAGAGATCAGAGGTGTGGTAGGCCCAAACAACACAATGACAGTGTAACCTGCAGAGCACCTCTGCATGCCTGCCTGCTTCCTCATGAAAACTGATCTGGCAGGTCTACCCAGGCTTCAGAGTCCCCCCTCCCACCTTCATCCCTCTACCAGACAGCAAGACGGTCATCTCTCCAGACACCTACACCATCAACAGGGGCACCTCCGAGCTCACATCTCTGCCAAACTTGCCACTGGCCTCACCTCTGTTGACCGTGGTCACAGGAGTTCCAGTGTGGCGTTTCATGCTTCTCAGATGCTTATAAATAAACATGACTCTAAGTGCCCAATGATTCCTTTTGCACACTTAGTTTGCTTGGGACATTGATGCACATTCAACATCAAACATTTTTCTCTAAAGCCTTATGCCCTAAAGCCTGTACCACCAGTACAATCTATATTACCAAAACAGTGCACATGGCAATGAGGGATGTAAAAAGTAGTAGCATGAATTATGTTGCATGTGTTCCTTGTGATGCAGTGGTATGAATGAAAAGAGCTTTTGGGGCTCCCATCCCCAACTTTTCCATTAAAACCAAATTGATTGGCCTACGCAGCACCTTGCTGGACAATGTTGTGTTGCCTTGCAGAGCCCCCTCGTTGGAACCCCCATAGCGCCACCAGGATGGCTGCGTTTCTTTCATGCAGGGCTGAAGTCTGTCTGATAAAACTCATCTGTTGATAAAGATAGCAAGAAACAATAATGCTCTGGAAAAAGCTTGAAAGTGGACCTTGAGTCAATTTTTTTTTGTCAAATACAATTATTTTTTTTAAGTCAAGGTTCCTGATGCAAATGTTATTTGTTTGTTTCAGTTTCTGCCACTGAAGGAACTTGAGAACCTCACTAAAGAACTATATTTCATTGTACAATAAACACACAGAGCTTTTAAAATTAAAATTTAGATGAGCAGAATTTCCCCAAAGGCCACTCGAATATTGTTCAAATGATGATAGAGTTGATATTTGGAATATCAAAATATAAAAAAAAAAAAAAGTTTAAGATGTACTTACACAGTATTTGAAAGTTAGCATTTTAAATTTGCCTTTTAAATCTGCAGTATCATACTGCCAGGTCAAATGATTATATAATATTTAGTATTAAGTCTTTTAGCGACCCCTGTTTACATTTAATTTCCCAATGAAATATAGTTGATACTTGGTATTACATTCTAACCCTATATGGAGACTCTACAACTCAAGGGATGAGGAGAGGAGATGCAGAGCGCAGATAACTGAACAATTTAGGGTTAATTGCCTTGCTCAGGGGCACAATGGTGGCAGCCCTGATATTGAACTCAGACCACAAGGCCACCACCATCTTAGGTTGTCCCCATGCAATTGTCACTTTGGTTCAATGTGGTCACAATGCGTCTCTGACAGGTGGTTTGGCCAAACGCACCACAATCAGTCCTCAATGCGTTACACCTGTACTGTCATGTACTGCTATCTGATTGAAATCCCAAAATGCATTTTAATGCAAAGTGTAGAGAAGGTATATCTGTCTTGACTACTTGAACATTTGATATTCACAGTGGTGGAAGATGTGTCTATCCTTTGGTTTAAGTATTAAAAGTAAGTTTGTTCACTTCAGATCTGGATGGCTGAGGTAGAAGATACACGTGTCACGAGTGGTTGACAATGTTGAAGCCTTGTTCTGTCCTTCTTACCTGTCCCTACCTGCCTCTGTCTTTCTCTGCTATCACATTGTAAACAGATCAGCTTATCTAACACCCAGTGTCTGCTCCCTGACCTTAAATCCGATCTATTTTTCATGAAGGATGACAGAAGTTTATGCAATCCTTTTCCGCTGGATAAAAAGGCGACCAGATTTCTGGTAAGTAAATACGTACTATATGTTACAACTAGGGTGTCACGATTCTCTAAGTCCACTATTAGATTTGACTTTCGATTTTAAGGTCATGAGTCAATTTGATTAAAACAATTAAAAAACTAGCACTGACGGCTGTGCCATTGTTCGAGTCTGGATTTGTTAACATAGTAAGCTGTGCTGTGTTGTTGGTGTTGTTTTTTTCTTCGGTTGAGAAAAACTAATTCTGGGAGAATCGTCTATCCTGCTTTTGATTCCAATGATTTTATTTTACAATCGAAATCGTGACACCCCTAGGTACAAGAAGACAAAAGTAATAGTAATAGTAGAAATGGCAGATGCAGTAAAAAGCTTGATCTCAACAGTTAAAAGAATCTGACTAAACATTATAAGGTAGAGAGAACTGATACTATGGTTGTTTTTTCATACAGTACAACAAGAATATCCTGTGAATGGTGCGAGGTTAAGCTTGTTACAATCAATAGTAATATTCTGCAGTGACTGTGAGCATACACCCACTACATTTCTCTTTCACAATGACACACTTAGTCAGTGCATTGATGAAATAAATGATTGTGCCAAAAAACTGAAAACCTTTCAGTACATCCCATAGTTGTTGGAAGTGTATTCAGTAAATAACCTGGAATGCACAGTGAAAGGAATGTTCTTCTGCAATTAACATTAGTATTTAATCAAAAGGAGTGCCTTCATGTTGGGTTAGTCAGCTTAATCTATTAGGCTAAGTGTTCCAATCATGCATTGAAATCTTCCTCAAATCTGCATAATCAGCCTAAAAAAGACTGAACCAGAGGATCTTGGTTCTATAGCAGACTGGCTCATCAGACTGTGTATAATAGGCGTTCTGGATCTGACGACAAAAAGCAACCTGACATACCTTAACCCTGTGGCGCACACTCTCACGGTAGAGGTTATCTTCGTCCATTTCGGCCACCTCGTCTTCATCACTGATCTCTCCGGTCTGAGAGTCCTCTGCCATCCCGTTGAAACTCTCCTCCAGACCACCGATTTTCTTCGCTTTCAGCAGAATCTTCCCCTTAAGAGCCTGACAGGAAGTTCAAATAAACCCTGTCGTAATCTCTCAGTAGAATTTTCAAATAATTCATGTGTAAAACAATAGTCAGATGGTCGTTTTGAGAGTTGTTAAAACAGCTTCACAAAATGGTTTGTGGACTATTTGAGAGGGGGAAAGCCTGTTATATTGTCCAACATTGTAAGAAGGGAAAATATTGTGATGCTGAATAATTCAGGGTGCCAGTGTTGCATGTAGACACAGATCATAAGGCCGGGGAGGCTCTGACAGGCTTTGAAGGGGAAAGTGAAGGTGCCCTCTTCCTACCTGAGCTCTGACAAGCTCTAAGGCCGCCTAACCAAGCAGAAGCTAACCACTGTTAAGACCACTGCCACTGTTTTTGTTTTTACAGAAAACTAGTGGGACCTCATTTATTGGTTGGTGCTAGTCTGCTGCTCAGTAAGGTACACCTAAGCTAACTTTAACTTGCTACTGATGTCACTGAATGCAGATTGCTATCCCTTGTTACAGCATATTCACTTTGGCAATGGTCAAAATCAATGGGCATAATTCAGCATCACACAAACATCCATGAACTGCTTTGCATTGACATTTGATAACTAGAAACTTATTTGAGTATTACCTTGACAAGAATACAGTACAAAAGACCAAGCTGTTAACATGAACATGGTAATGCTATTTCTTGCTAGCCGTGCTATTGAGAAAAAGAGTTGAGACAGTTTGTTGTGGTGTGCGACTGGAACATTCCTGTAACTCATTTCTATATTAAAGTGAGACAGTCTATCTGTTCTGAATTATAGCTAAGTGTTGCCTTTATTTGATAGCTGATCCACCAGTAGATTGTGTTCAAAGTGAGGAGTGTTACATTTAAATGCCATAGCACTCACAGTGATGGTTAGCGGACAATATTGTATTGTCACTATTACTATCACAATTCGATTTGATTCAGGCGCGATTTACATGAGACAATATCATATGCACATTTAACAAAATTACTTACATTTATATCAACTTACAAAATCCACTAAAATATGATTTGACAATTTTAGTACTGGGCCTTAAAGGACAGTCCACCTTAAGTGAGCCTGTGCTGTTGTAGCTAACTTGGAGGCTAACCCTCTTCACTTCAATCAGCAAATGGCTAAAGACACGGGAGCTGAGCTTGGGTCATGTTTTTCTTGACAAATAAATGTAGGGACACATGTGTCACTGCCCATCACACAGTTATAATGCTATTGCTACTCACGTTACCCAGAACGTCTATCGTGTCCTATCTTTATGTGAGAAAAGGAAAATAGAACTCAATCATAGAATCTGAGCTATTTCTTTCTTAGCGCCTCGGCTATGGTCGAGAATCTACCCTCTGTCTCTCTCTCAGACGTCTCTCTTTTATCACTATCTGTATCTGTCCCTATCTCTGATCCTATTCTATCTCTAGCTGTCTCTCTCTCCCTTTACTGTTTCTCTCTCTCCCTCCCTGTCTCTTTCTCCTATCTGTCTCTGTCCTTCCTCTCTCTTCTCTCTGTCCCTCTATCTTTCTCTCTATCTATCCTCTCTTGCTCTCTCTCTCCTCTTCTCTCTCTCTCTCTCTCTCTCTATCTCTCGCTCTCTCTCTCTCTCTCCCCTCGCTCTCTGTCTCTCTCTAACGACTGCACACTTTGCAACATTATGCCTCTAGTACCACTTGATAACAGCACTGTGTATCTTCAAAATCTTCACTTTGCATCGATTATATTGGATCGATATATCGATCCAGATCAATGGATCGTTACACCCCTAGTGTGTTGGTGCTTCCAAGTCCTAAAGTGCATGTTTACTAAATGACAGAGCTTGACTTAACCAGTTTTTGTTTACTGTCGAGCCGACGAGTGGCACATAGACTGGGGTAAGGTTAGGACGACGGACTGCACTGCTCACCTCAGGAGACGGCAGCCCGATGGGGAACTTGCCATCTAATGTGCTTTTCAGCAGCTTGTCACCAAGGATGTGGTTGAGGTGTTGGGCCATGACTCTCTGTTGCTCAACACCGCAGTGGTTCTCGATTGACAGGATGACTGGATATTCCGATGCCTGCATGGGGGAGAGGTGGAGGCCGTGAGTTTGTAATTTAACACTGGAGAGCATTATTAGGGGAAAGCTAATACGCTTGCTGCTATATACCTGTGGGTTGTGGCTGGCTGGTAGAAAGACCAGCAGATGGATGGACAAGGGGTCATGATATTCAGTTGTGGACGGATGCTCAAACACAACAGGCTCTGTCATGCATGTGAACCCAGCACGAGGCTGGCACTCTGTGGCAGATCCCTGGCTAGCTGACTTTATAGGGCTTTCAGATTAAGTCTTGGATGTCATTGTTTTCCCTCTCATAAATGTACAATGAGATGCTGAGCGATTTGTTGATACAGCTTTACTTGACAATGAAAGCAAAAATAATTGCAATGCCAGCACGAGGGGATTATATACCATGCTAGCATGGCTAGGTCTATTTGAAAAGCCACATTTGGACCAATGTGATCATCTCTCCACTCGGGCTGTGAGAGTGTGACCTGTGCAATATAAAACAAATCAAGAATGTTCTTCCAAACAGAACTGTCTTCAAAAATAAAAAATATTTTGTTACATCAGAAATCCACCATACTCAAAATAATTCTGCATATTGCTTTTTGAAACCAGACAGCTACCTTGAAGGCATAGTTCCCGACTGCGTTGACCACATCCTTGAAGAGTATCTTGGAGGTAAAAGTGTGTCCATGATAGACGATGGGCTCTCCGTTGGCACCATCCCAGCAGTCCACTTCCACACACCGACAGCCACGACTCAGAGCCCTGAGCAGCAAAACAAATCCAATCTAAATTTAAGTAATTTGTTAATGGCATTATCAGACTTAAAAATAATTTGACGTCAGGAATCCCGTTTTATTCTATTAATGAAACTGATGAACAGAGAGAGATTAAGGCAGGGCAACATCCCCTGGGAGGCTTAATGAAGCATAGTAGAGAACACATTAGGTCAGAGATTTATGCTGATGGTTAATGCTGAAATCTATAAAATGGTTTAGAAGTGGATTTGGAAATGGTTAAGTGACAGTTGCAGTGATGTTCCTGGATATATGCCTTAGGCAAATTCTAGTTAAGGTGTAATCAGTTGAGCCTCTTTTTTCTATGATATCCCAGCAGATGTATGGGTGTTCATGTGCATATGGACACCAGAGATACCACTATCCCTGTAAAATGTAAATTGCGCTCCAGGACTGCCCCCCACTCATTGGCACCCTATGCAATAGCCCAGGGGTCTTCAATGTTTTTCAGGCCAAGGACCCCCAAACTGGTGTAGCATGGAGCAGGGGGGGGGGGTGCTGTCAGAGTTCTGTGCGACGGGGGGTGGGGAGGATGTGAATGTGCAAACATTTTTAAATTAAAATGTTTTGCTTTATCTACAAAAACGTTTTGCGACCCCCCTGCAGTACCTCCTGGGGGTCCCGGACCCCCTGTTGAAGACCTATACAATAGCCTATGTCACCTAGTCTGCAGACTGCCACTGGATAGTTGATCTGGCAGTTTTGCCATTGAGCATTGCTTTTGTGGAGAGTTCAAGTTTGGTAAACTTTAACACGTTAATTTGAATCACTAATAAATTCCACACCATTATAAGAGTGCTAACATTTGAACGAACAGAGAAATGGGAAACTGGGCTCGCCAATGAGCCCCGCAAGTAATCTTCTAGTTCCACTTGTTTCGCAAGGCTGTGAAAATGAATTTTGCTGTGACACATTTTGCTGTGACACATTTTGCTGTAAATGGTCACTTATTTTGGTCATTTGAACACCGCAAAGACATTTCTCGCAGAGCCACATGATCAAACCTGTCTGAACTTAGAAAGTTTGCAGCATTACCTGATGTATCCCTCCACACTGCTCTGTCCTCGGAGCTGGTCCTCCATCAGGTAGGTGTTGTGGGAGGAGGAGATGAAGTAATGGCACAGCGGCTGGCTCATGTCCTGGAAGGCGCCCAGCCACTGTGGGTTGAAGATGGAGCCATCAGCTGACCCGAGGTACATCAAGAAACCGTCAAATGTCATGGCATTCAGCAGCTTTGCTGAAAATACAGCAGGATGGAGTCAGAACCTTCTGATATAGTGCTAGCATCAACCTTTCATAATACATTAACCCCAAATGGAACCCTGTTTATTTTAATATATATATAGTGCCAAATCACAACTCACTTTTGACATTGTTATGTGTTATATTTTATATTTTTGGGCTTTTCATGCCTTTATGATAGTGGGAAGTGCAGATTGGGGGAATGACATACAGCAAATGGCTGCAGGTTGGACTTGAACCAGAGGGTGCTGAGGCAAGGACTCAGCCTTTATATATGGGTTGCTTGTGCTACCTGGTGAGCTACCGGGACGCCCCAGGTGCTCTTTTATTAAATAAACTAAACGCTTATGTTATTTATCTAATTTATGTGCACGTTTCCGTGTCTACTGGGTTGCTGCTTTTCGCATTCATATTCTCCTCTGCTTTGTTTCGCAAAGGGCGGGGCTCCGCTCCAGACACACACACACGTGCGCGCGCACACCTACAATCAGAGAGAGAGCGGAGGAAAGGAAAGGAGAGAGAACTACAATGTGCAAAAAAGTCAAAAATCCAACACATTAATTATAAATGGAGCAACGTCGATCCCAACGTAAACTCAGGAACAGGAACTCAGGCAAAAATATCCGCGTTTTTTAAATGCACACAGCCTGAATCAGCAGCAGAGATGTTAATTTATTGCAGCTCGTCTGCTGCTGGATCCAAGTCCCGACCAGAGCGTTAGTTTTTTTTTTTACCATTAATTCCAATTAGTTTTATTCATGATGTATCCTTGGAAAAACATTCATGCTTTCGAGCATAATTAGCAACTAATTATTGAACTAATTATTGCTAAAGATTTTAAGACACAGCCCATTCATTTCACCTTTCTTTCATGCTGTGCAAAAAAAGAAACTTTTTCATCCATGTATCTTTCTGTTTTATCTTTCCATGTTATTATGTTATGCTCTGGAGAGAGCTGCTTGTTGGGCAACCAAACTCCGCCGAAGAGCGTTAACTTCATCCAAACACACTCGTCCTTTCAACTTGTCCAGTTTGGCATGTTTTGTTTTGTAATGACGCCCGAGAGCCTTTTTCATCACCGCAAGCGCGTCTGCACAAACTAGGCACACTGGCCTTTTACTTCCACAAAGAAATAATCGACATTCCGCATCCACCTTTCTCTTTTTTACACTCGCCATGCTGCGTTCGCTGATGTCAATGAAGTTTTTTGACATGACGTGACCACGTAATGACACATTCCTCTTATGCTGTGTTCAAGGACCCTAACCTTGGCCAGTTGGTCAGTTGCCCGTTTTATTCTATTGCTGACTAGATTTGGATAAATGTTTTTGGAGTTGATTTTTTGCGTGTGTTTATGAATTACCTTGAGTGCCAGATCAAATTTTCCGGAGGTTCCCCACCCCTGTTATAAAACAAACGACCCCCCAAAACACATGAACGTCCCTCTTTCTAAAATAATGCTTCCAGTGCCCCCCCGACATTCTCTGAATGCCCCCTGGGGGCCACTACCGCCCACGTTGAGAACCCCTGCTATAGAAAGTATACAAACTGTACCTGTGTCAGAGGGCTCGTAGTGCTCAATAAGCTGCTTGGCATGCTGCTGGATGTTGTCTCCCTCCAGCTGCTCCTCTCTCAGGAAGTCCTCCAAGTCACTTCGGGATAACTTCTGGCCATCAACTGAGTACTCCTGAAAAACCCTCAGTACATCCTCTCGCTGGGTCAACATCTTGTAGAAAAGTACAAACTCGTCATCCTCCAGGGTACCTGACTGGGACTTATCAGCCATCTGAGAGAAGAGAAAGGAACATGCTGTAGATCTATGCATAGACAGATGCATCAAAACCAAAGAGGTCTTACAGAGGCTTCTGTAAAATGGCCATAGAAACCAAACACTCTATGTTGAACGTTTCTCTGTAGTTTATGTTTATAGCTCAAAGGCTCTTACTGTGAAGAGATGATGAGCATGGTGCTCGTTCATGTCCACATTCATCATCTTCAGTAAATCTCGCACTTCCTTGAAGTTCATCCTGCCGTCGTTGTTCTTGTCGGCCTTCTTGAACCAGTCACCAATCCATCTGGGTTACGCCACTTAACGAAAGTGTCACATTCAATAGTGGCAGAAACACTCTATTGTATTTATAAGCGCTTTGGAAGAGATCCTCGATGAGTACTGACAAGATGACTGTTCAGGTACACTGCACAACTTTACAGTAAGTAATCTCCGCCAAAGGGGTGAATCCAAAGGGGCCTTTGCCAAGAAGGTGCCCTGGGAACCATTTTTGCTGCGGGTAAATGTATTCCTTGCACTATAGATTTACTCATTTCATTCTGAGGAATTGATCTTCCACATTGATATGAGCTATGGCTTGGTGAATCCCCAACCCGTCCTCTAGCACCACGGACATGTCAAAGTTTGCCATTGACCTTTTGTCCTTCCCAAGGTATCTCAAGAACTAACAGATGTATTTCCATTGAATTTACTGTAGATATTTATTGCCCCCCATAGGATTAATTATTTTCTATGGGCACCATAAGGTCAAATGAATTGTAGCCTACCTAAAAAGTATTAAACCCTTTGACCAGACATAAAACGTTTTTATAAGTCTGTTAAACCCTAGCCATTTTAAAATCTAAATAAAAAACGTTGCTGTTCTCCTGTGCCTTTGATTGATTAGTTTTAATCCTGCACTTTTACTTTCTTTATTGCATGTGTGGCAATTTAAGACGACACTTTAACTGTATATTTGGTCTATTTGTATTTTCTATATTTAGTTTAATTTTATAAAATCTTTTAATTTCTTTTAATCTCACGTTAATGGTTGGTCTGGAGGTGAATGTGCTACACACCTATTCACCACCATAACCGCCACACCCTTACATTCTATCTCACATAAATGACAATTTACATCTACAATGGCACTGAATATAGGCATTGGACATAAATCTGGAGGTGCAGAATCTTCCAATATGCATATGTTGTAATTACAAGGATACTGGGGTATCAATAAACAATGGTGGGGTGGCCACGTGGACCTTCATGCTACCATGGGGGTAACATCATTGATTGTATGACTCACAGACTCAACAATGCAGTCTTAATTTTGCTAATGAGCACAGCTCAAATAAATAAAAAAATTAAAATATCTTGTGTAGATTTTGGTCAGAATGCAAACCAGCTAACACTTTGAATGCATTGACGGCACATGACTGAAAACACTGAGTGAAGGATACTGGTCAAGTTTCTCCCGCTCCCCCATGTTCTCCAGGTTCTCAATCAGCTTCCTCATGCCTCTGATCCAGGACTGTGCTTCCTCGGCTGACTCGGCCACAAGGTCCAGGTTGCCCTTGCGACCGCGGAAGACCAGTGTGAAGCATCGGTCAGCTGGGAACTCATCACCGATGCTGAGCAGCACCTCAGACTGGTGGCCCTCTCGTATTGCCTCCACATCACTCACTGAAACTGGGCATGAAGACCAACACACGATGGAAAACTGGTTTTTATTGTATATGACATTAGTTAATCAATCAGTGATGATCAGTTATTAATCAAAAAACTAGGTGAATTACACTATGATGGTGGTGATGATCATAAGATAAACAACAATTATATTAGACAAACATTAATTATATTGCTCTGAGAAAGGCTACCATAATCAGCTTCTTAGAACAGCTCCTCAGGAACACAACTCATGCCCTATGTTTTTACATCATGGGTGTATATATATCAGGTACCATGTTTTTGGGTAAACTGAGTTCTGTTGGGTTTATCTGGCTCTGCTTTGTACCATGATGAATGTGCTAATGTCTTTCAACATCAGTCTTTGTGTTATCATAATGGACATGCTGGGCTCAGTGTCTGAGCAGGAGGTCCGTTACATCAGTAGATCATGTGTTCTTACATGTGGAGTGGGTGTTGCCAGCCTTCTTGGACTTGTACCAGATGGTCATGCAGTCGTCCTGCAGTTTGAAGTAGCGCTGCTTCTTCCAGGTACGAGACTTGATTTTCCTCATTATAGTCCCCACCATCATTGACTGGAGGTTGTCATCCCCCTGGATGCCTGAAAAGAGAAGGACACTTAGTATTTGAGGATGATTAGATGGATATTAGCCTACTTTTGCTCTAATGTATCCATTGTAAACATTCCAAATGTGATTCCAAGTTTTGGTTGCACATTGTTTACCAATTTCAACATGAAAAGTCCATTTCACATTCAGTTTGATTAAGTTTGCTTCATTTGAGTTTAAATGGTTGTCTTTTTGTCTCCTTACATATGACAGAGTCTCATTAACATCGGTGAAGGAAGAGATAATTGGTGATTGGATTAAGTGCGGTGGACCTTGAGACGATCACCGCCTGCTCCATCCTCCGACCACCCCGCGGGCCTAACACCACCATGGACAGAGTGACTATGAGGAGAGGGAGTAGAGCCGAGAGGGAATCTAAGCTCCTGAACTGTCTGGACTGTGTGGCCCCATCGTGGGATCCTGGATAAAGCTGTTGCATTTGACGGGTGGAGCAGAGGACGGAGCACAGGACGGAGCACAGGATGGAGTGCAGGACTCCGGTGAGACGAGAGGAGGCGGAGTTTACATCAAAGATGCTTCGTGCTCAATGATAAAAGTTGATGGACAATGTTTCCATCATATACATTTTTTATGTACAAAATTCCGGCCATGTTTTTGGCCCAGACAATTTACCATTTTTGTGTGTTTACATTCCTCCTGTTGCAAATTGAAAAGATGTACTGCTGTTTTTGTTCTGTTCTGTTCTGTCTTTCTTTTCATGTGTAGTATAATGGACGAAGCTACAACTGCAGCAAATTATCCTTGGGGAACATTGACAATTATTTGTCAGTGGAATTTTGAATTTAATGTTCTTATTTTGGCAGTAATTATGCCATTTCAACCATGGAAATTAAAATGTAATTTTCTTACATTTTAATTAAAGTTTTGCTAACTAAAATGAAGAATTAGATTTCTACTGGATGCAGTGAATATATCTTACTATTGCATGGACTTCCATATAAAAATGTGCTTTATGTTTTGTATGCCTTGGACGCCCACACTAGAGGTTGATAGCACTGAGTAGATCATCAGTCCGATATTGTATATAACACTAACACAAATGTACATCCACAAAACAATGAGCTGTTCTATATCAACTCAGTGAACTAGTGGACAACTTGTATATGTTTTGATATTTTGAAAAGTAAACCATAAGAAAACAGACTTACGGAGGCCGCTCCCTGTGGAAGCCATTCGTTGTTGTCTCACACTTCTGCCATCTAAAAAAAATACGTTAGTTATTCATGTAGGTTTACAGTTCCAAGCCAAAGACATTAACACATGACGGTGAGTTCATCAGCAAAACTAATTGTTGCTTATTTGTATTTGACAGTCCAAGCTGCATAACATTAATGCAAGACTTTAACTACTACAGGTCCATATGTTTCCTTTATCTTCATGAAATGTTCAAGCAGCAGTATAAGAACTGTCTAGGTGTAGCTGCATTAGATGCTCCACGCTGCACCAGCAGCCTCATTATTCAACCTTCATGCCGCTCAGTAAGCTGCCCTGGATGTTCTCTGCTGACCTGCACTTTTTGTTCTGTCTCTGTGTCTGCGCTCACTAAGCCAACTAATCTTCCCAAATCCCTGTCATGGTCTCAGCATTCCTTTCACTTATGACCTGAACGAATTTGGTCCGACTCATGCTCCAAACACTGAAAGCAGAGATTTCATTCTTATGTACAGAATCTGGGCAGTAAACTATATCATTTTCTCAGCCTGCAGTAATGCTGTTTGATTGGCTCAGCTTCTACTGGGTCACTAACTTGAAATAAAGGCCAAGACAATAGATACACTACAGTAAATACATTATAATAACACACAGACAATGCATTATATAGACAAAGATACATCATTTTAGATTCAATAAATAATGGACAAGGACAGTCCTGGGGTCAGATATAAAGGAAGAGCAGTGCTGCTGTGTGCTACATCTATAATAAAGGACTGACAGTATATTGTGTACCAGGACATTTCCAATCATTATCATGTTATTTCTCAAACATCGTCACATATTAAAGGTCCAACTATTACTGCAAGTACATGGAATAGCTATGCCGTGATCCCCTATAGCCCTTTATAAGTAGAGTACAATAAGCCAAGCAAGAAACAAGCAGCTGCATAATAAGGAAGAGTCTGACCTGTTGCAGGATCATCCCTGGTGCTGTGGCTGTTGCAGAGCTGAAACCGATCGTATGTCCCTCTGCATGCCGCGCTGCAACGACTGAAGACAGAGTGGACTCTGTGACGCTCCCCCGCCCCTCCTCCCCATCCCATCTGCACTGTGACACTCTTCAGAGAGTTGTATCTGCATTAGCTGCCTTGGACAAAGAGTAGTGCAGGTTAAGAGGGACTATTGAGTAGGCTGTATAAAGATCATTGTGTGAGTTTATGTGACACTTCCTGTAGAAGGGAAAATAAAACTCCATACGTATTTCGGATGTGTCGAAGTGTGAAGTGTGCCCTTTGTTTTTGAAACTCTATTCCGCTTCTCTGTGGCTTTAGAGAACAGGCCAATCCTTACAAATCTAAAAGCAATTTTAGGTCGTAGATAAATTCTCTGTGAATTCATATATTTACTGAAAATTATGCTTTATTTTAAGACTCGCAGCATATAATTCAAAGAGCCTTCATGGTCGGTTTGTTGCCATATTAAATGTTAACACACACATTAGAAAACACACTCAGTGGCATTACAATCAGCCTGTTCACCCACATTTGGTGCTGGACCACGTTTGCTCCATCATGCAGGTGGAGGAGCAGCAGAGTCTCGTGTAATGTTACTAAGCCCCATTCATCAAACTTTGATGAGGAACAGCAGGGACAGATTCACCATCAAATGAACAAAGTGCCCCCACATTCCCTCTGCAGTCATTACTGACATCACTGATGCACCTGAAAGCTCACACACATACGTTTGTCACTTTTGAATATTAATATTGTGTCTGTGGTCTTCATCTGTGTCCCTGCTCAGGTTCTGAGGCATTAATAATCCACAGCTTCAGATCGGCTTCCAGCTCAAATGACACAGACTGAGCCGAGGCTGAAATGGAGGGGCTCCCTCACAATGACCTGACCTCCTCTCAAGAAGGTAAAAACACTACAGTACCCAGCAGCACCCTCTTCAGCAGGTGACATGAACTCATTAACAGTGGCTTGTTTGTGATCCAAAACTAGAGACCATCATGTGATGGGATCCCAGCAGACGGGAGGGCAGATCGAATGGTGCAAAGTGGGTGGTGGGAGGGGGGGTGTTCCTTGCTTGGAACGTCTTTGAACTACACTCCTGTAAAGTTTCCTGACTGCATCTTGCACATTCACAATCGCAGTGACAAAATCTGTCCAGACAGACAGACAGACAAACACCGACAGACAGACAGAGAGACGGACAGAGAGAGAGAGAGAAGGACAGAGAGAGAGAGAGACGGACAGAGACAGACAGACAGACAGACAGAGACAAACAGACAAACAGACAGACAGAGACAGACAGATAGATGGAGACAGATAAACAGACGGACAGAGAGACAGACAGACACACACACACACACACACACTCTGTGACGACCCTTGTTAGTATGGCTGCATATCTAACTTGGCTCTCTTACAGTTATGGTTGAGCTGGAAGGGAATATCAGCTGGTACCTGCAATCTGGGCGGGGCCTACAGAAGCCATAAAGGACGGCCCACTTCTAATCAGAGCTCTCTCTCACAGCTGGCCCTCTCTCATAGCTGGCATGCTGAAGCCTTGTTACATTTGTTTGGTTTGTTGCACCTTACAACACACATTACACAATATTTTCACCCATCCACACACTGCTAACACAACTGATGACCGACCTGGTTACACATCCCATTAGTTGCTTTGTCATGCTTATTTTGTTAGTTAAATAAACCTTTTTTGATGGTTATACCTGTGTGTGGCCTCCCTCTTTGTTGCCGGCCTTGAGCTAGGCGGTAACAACTCTCACACACACAAACACACCACAACTTTTCATTGTACTAGAATCTCTGAAGTGCTGCAACTCATTGATGAATTTTCCTTTTAATTGTATCATCTGCGTCTCAATAGCAGAAGTTTTACAATCAGGGTAGATGCTTCCTAGAACAGAATAACTGAATGGTGAGCCCATCATATTGTGTAATCTAGCGATGGTGCGCTGCTGTGTTTTCCACCCATTTATTCTCTACATTAGGAAAGTGTAGGATTAGCTTTAAATAGCATCTGGGAACATTTGGGTCTACATTGATTTGACTTGCCTCGTACATGTACATGTATCTCAAAAGCTTCTCCAGAACATGACTGGATTAGTAAAACAGCTCTCTATTCAGAAAGCATCACACACCATAATAAATACATAGCTAATATATCTAGTAATGGCAGTGTACCTGAAGCAGAATGAAGGCACTGAAGCTGTTGTTTGTTGAGCACCAATTTATTGCAGATGTGTAAATGAAATGCGAGGCAACACATGTGAGTGTCTTTGAGACCATGGGAATAATTGGGACAATTGGGATTGTGTTAGATCAGCACTTTCATGACATGTACAATGACACAGAAGGCCTTAAAATAAAGAGCTGAGTGCTATCAGACGTCCCTACAACCACTCACTGCTAAAGTCTCCACAATATCTTTACACATTCCAATGACAATTCATCGTCAGTGTTGTACTTGTACCTTGTGCCTTTATTTTACCTTATTATATAGTCATACCTGTTCTGTTGAAGGTACTGAATGGTTTAATTTAACATAGTTACAGGGAGTGTGCATCCTGCCCATCATGGGGAAGGTTGGTGATTTGCTTTTCAAAGTTGAGTCGGTGCAGTATTCATGACCCAGCTCAGTGTGGATCAGCACTCACAGGACTCACCTGTGGACGTTGATTGATGGGTAGATGTTGACGATTTCCTAGTAATGATAGAGATTAAAAAGCAGCAGGTAAAGCATGTACTACCATGTGCTTTCTTCATTTTTGGAAGATATTGCAGGAAAAGAAAGAAAGGTGTCTGAAGCTGTGTGTGTGTGTGCTTCTCTTGCTCCTGCACATGTAACCTGACCTGTGGAAGACACTGGGCCAACCCCCCTGGCCCCTCTCCTGCAGCGGGGCCACTATGGTACCACACGAGTGCCACAGCATGGGTGAAAGGTCCGGGACAGACTCCCTCTTCTCCCTGGTCTCTGGGCTGGACAGCTCATTGATCCAATGATAGATCTTTTCCCTGTTTCCTTGTGAACGTCACCGAAGGCATGCCGAGTTCAAGAGCACAGTGTACTTTAAAGACTTTAAAGCTTTAGCTCAAGTTAGCTTTATTTTCTTATCTTGTATATCTTTATTTTCAAAGTTAATAGTTGTATACAGCTCCTGTAGTCAACATTGTGTGCAACGCGTGGATCAAATGCAGCTAAGAGCCTCTATCACAAATGCTATTAATTATTTCAGAATTATACATTATATTAGCTGAGATTGGCTTCCATGTTCCAACACTTCTGGCTTAAGATTCACAATTTTAAAGCACAATTAATGCAAAATAGTGCTACACATTTATTTTGAACCACACAGACACATGTTTGTTTTCTTCGGTTGTGATAGTTCTAACCAAATATGCTCTATAACTAAGCGTCTCTTTACAGTTTAGACAATCCCATCAATAACTGCCTTTTAAATTCTTGTGAATTATTATACTTCAAATATCTGAAATGAGAGTACAGTTGTGTGAACTACAATAACACCTGTCTGTTTAAATGTATTACACAGGGATGCTGTGCTTGAGTGATCTCTTGGAATAAAAGTTTCATACCATGAGTCTGACAGTGGTGGCTGCACCAGCACTGGCGACCTGCAGAGGGTGCCACTGCTGGTGCAGTTCTATGAATCAGACAACAACGTAAATGTTGTTTTACATCATTTTGAGCCTATGTTTTGATGGAGTTCGACAGATTCAAATTGTATTTTTTCATTTGTAGTATCCCACATAGTTAGGCAAATGTTTTATATTCAATCAAGGTAAAGCGTTGCAGTGTGGAGACACCTTAACAAAGCCTCTAAATGTAACTACTGTACTGTAGTTCAGATACACAATGACTGCAGCTTGTATAGCAAGAGTGCTTTATACTATGCATTCAACAGAAAGGTAATACAGTTTGAGAGGCCAACATTTTATTACAACACCACAAAAGCTAACAACAGTTAGTGTCCTTGTACATGCTTGATCACATCAGATATGTGTGTATTGATGTGTATGGATACTAAATGGATTAATTTTTTAGTAAAGTCAACTTTGCCTTTACATTCATTACAAACTGTACTAAAGAAGAAGAAAACAAATCAAAGTGTGTGGATGTGTGACATCTGAGGATCCCTTATGAGGCTCCTGAGATGAAAGAGATGGTAAAACATAATAATGATTATAAACGTTTGATTACTAAATGGATTTCTTAAAAAGAAATACAACAAACCATCCACAGTCAGAACAGAATAAATCACCTTAAAGATGTTTCAGTGCAACTAAAACAACGACAAATGTATTGTTTAACTTCAGTTTTTCAAAATGAGGTGACTCCCTCTTTTTCTTTTTTTCTTTTTCATTTAATCAGTTTGAACAGGAATTTATTTATTCATCCATTAAAGATAAAACGATTAAAGAGATGTTTTTTAATGTGGAATCTAAATTCAATTCTAATAAATCTGTATTTTATGTTGATTAGAAAATGTTCCCCATTACATTCCAGATATCCATATCGTCCACATCATCGTGAATGTTTGACAGTACATGTTGTTATTCCAGGTAATTGAGTAGAATCTGGAATAACAGTGCTGCTGCCCTCATGTGGATCCGTCTCTCTGGCTGCATGTTTGGAAGCTGTGTACGTCGTGATCGTTGGTTAACCTGCACGTAGGATGTGTTTACCCCCCCCCCCCATGAGGAGAGAGGGCTCCCTCCCTGGACCTCCTACTCACCACGACGCTATCCTGCACACAGTTACTTCACACTTAATGTCTCAAACATGAAGCATTGTTAATGCAAGATTATGAAATAAAGTTCTCTAAGAGTTGGATTGTGATGGGGAAACACTTGCTGCCGCTCTGGTAAATTTCTGCTGCTCCTTTAATCTGACTGATGTGAAATTTGAAGAGAACACATGCTAAACAATAGGATTTACTTAATGAAATAAATAGTAAATGCGCTAATGTTCAGTATCAATATTCTTCTCATTTATTACTGAAATAAGCCTGGCTTAAACTGGCTTTATGAAACCCCTCTCTGGTCTTAAACGGCCATGTGCAATATAGAGTAGAATTCCCTGTGTTTGATACGTCACTGTGGGGAAAGAAAATAACGTGTTCAATGCATCTGATAGGAAAAAGGAGTAACCTGAAGAAAGGGTTCTTGAGGTCCAGGACGTTTCCCGATGTGAAGCCTGACTGGTCAACTGTGGCGCTGATGTGGATGTCATAGCTCTGCCTGGATGTGGAACATGTCGATGATTATTCGTTCTTCCATGATGGATGATGGACGTGTAAAATATATCAACTTACAGCAGGGTAAGGCTTTCTAAAATTTCAGAGGAAACATTTTGAAGAACAGGAAAGGAAAAGCACCTGTTGTTCACAGCCAGCAGGACCGTCCCAGACAGAGTTTGTCCCAGCTTGGCGAAGAGCGGCGTCTGAAGCAAACATCTGACCTGATACCAGCGGGTCAGAGGCTCGGTGGGAGCTGTGGACAGCCACACTGTGGACCTGCAAAGAAAAATTAACAAATGTGCCAGCTAATATGATACAGCTATGATGATATGATGACACACAATGTCAAACCACAACAGTTGTGAATTTCTTACTTGGATCCCAAATAGGCCACATCGAACCAGAAGGCCAGGCCATGGACCAGACCAGACTGCTGCAGTGTGAACACAAAGGGAATCTCTATTCTGGAACAGACACACACATTTGAGTCAGAAGGACCTTTCTCATTTCCTCGTTTTGTTAAACCGCTGTATTTTAGGATATCTGCCAGATGTACACACACCTACACACACACACACTTACACATGTATACTCACACCTACACACACCTACTCACACACTTACACCGTGCACTCTGTATCTCGGCCATTAATTGTTTTCTAAAAGCTTGAACTGAGGGGGTATGGATTTATTTTTACACACAATATATATTATATTATAAATAGTATTATATTATAATAATATATATTATATTATATATAATATATATACTGTATATATTATATATATATATACTGTATGTCTATGTCTAAGATATGCTCAGTTACCCCAGTCATTATTTCTGCACAGACGTTAGCAGCTGTTTGTTGGTTGCACTTGTCAACATCATGTCATGTTATAGCAGTTGATTTAAAAACATCAGTAATATCCGGCTGAAATGTCTTTCATGAACATGGTTAGTACAGCGCCATACGAGGCGCAACAACCAGGGGTGCCGAAAAGGTTGAGTGTAGTGCAGGTAGATCACGCACCATTAAAAATATATTCAAGCAATAGCTCACGACAGGCCGTGGTATATGCTCATTATATCACAGTTAAGGGGCGTGGTTCGGCCCAACGCAATATAATGTGTGATATAATGAGCATATATCACGGTCTGAAGTGAGCTATTGCTTTTATAAAACGGTTACCAAGTGGGGCAATATAAAAGAAAAATACACACTCCAATTTAAATAGTTTTTATTATTAAATAATGATGTTCAAAATAAAATAGTCCCTCCGTTGCCTTCTGCACAAAACATAGTGCTAACAGCTAGCGTGCTAACAGCTAGCACGCTAACAGCTAGGTGTTCTGTTCGTTTCGTTTTTTTTCCATTTGGTCTACCTGCTCTTCAAGTAGGTCTGCATGTCGTCTTTTAGGGATTTTTTTCTCTGGAGATAGGCACTGATCAATCCACTCCAGAGTAGAGAACATTGTACTATACGGATTGCATAAATGGACGGTCCCTTGTATTGGCGCATGAGCGACCGGAACCTGGGACCAGATTGAACTGTAAACACGTCTGTGTTTCAGCCTGTATAGTACGTGTTTGATTATTGTCATTTCACGCTGATATTATTTATAATAAAAGCAACCGAACGAATGGAACTCTGTTCTTATTTACATAGTAAAGCTTTGTAAGTTTGTTTCTTAACGGACGTAATTTAACAGCTGTAACGGTTGTAGCTTTTTCTCAGACGCGGAGGGATACTGACTTGTTGTGAAAAGTAACTACAATTCTACCCGTGATATACGCTCATTATATCACGGCTAAGAACCAATCAGATTGCTTGATTTGACATGTCCGTTTTATAAATATATATATATTCCCCCAGCGGAACCCCGTGCCCCCTGAAATGAAAGTTTTTTTTATTTTTCTTGCCTTGCGCATTCACAATCCCTCCTCCGCTGTGTTCAGGTTGTAGGGCCATGGTATTTGCTCTCCATTTTCTACTACATAGTTTTAGAGGTTAGTCTACTTAGTAGTTTCTTAGTAGAAGCATCTGAAGCCTCTTTCAACAACAACACTAACAAACAGGAAGTGTATAAGTCAATCATTTAGTTATGGATATTTTACCTCTTAACGGGTGGACGGCCCGCCGTCCAACTGAGTTTTATTGCGCCATGTACATGTACATTTTCTAATTCTGAAAAAAGAAAGACATTTCTTTTATATTTTTGGAAAGCTTAGAATCTCGTCTATTTAGATATTGAGATGAAAATCACAACAGCAGGTAGAATCAGCTCTTCAAACTAGCAAGTACACTCAAAATCAAAATCATAACTTTGAGCCCACTTACCTATAAAGCCTCATAAATATTCTCTTTTCAGCAATATTTAAAAAAAAGACGCTCATAAGCAATTGCCAGATGTCCACACGTTCGTCTCCGGTAAAAAGATATCCACTGTGAACATCGTCACATCGATAAAAGCCCATGTACAGCTGTTGCAATCTGTGAAATCAGCTGATCGATTTTTACATTGTGTGATCATAAACAGTCATAACGTAATATCTTGTGCGCTCATTGTGGTTCAGACATTTCCTTGTTGTAGCGCGGAATCTTAGCGTTAGATTGACACTTAAGGATATTGAGAACTACATCATTAAATAAAGGATTACCATAAAATGATATTCAAATAGTGCTGATGGTTTGTTGAGTATCCATCTCCCGACTGTGATGTAACTCACTAACTCCCAATGTAAACAACCTGATGGGGACCGTTGGCTTTCTTTGCACCTTATATCTGCTTTAGAGTCCTTGGTAACACAGCCTTGGTAATAAACCATGATTATGGATGTAACCTGTGTAAATCTTCTGCTTTAGCCTCCATGAAGTTGATGCAGTGCTTGACAGACCTGGCCATCAGAACCTGCACATCAAATGTGTCCTGAAAATTATATAAAATAAAGAATCTGTTAAAAATTAAATAAAAAATAGAACCTGGTATAACTGATGTTATGGGCTGTTACTATAACTGTGATTGAATAGAAGATAATTTTTCATCCCTGAGTAACAGCTGTCAGGCAGCAGTGTTCTGTGGCTTCCAATCACTTGTATCAGCCAATCAGCCAATCAGCAAGCAAACATTCAGAACACTTGTGACTGCCCTGATAAACAAAACCCAATACGATGTTCTGGAAATATTTCAGATGCCAACTACAATATTTACACACATGTTTTGTGTCTTTAGAAACTTTGGAATCTCCAGAATATGAAATAATTGTTGTAACATGCATCAAAACATGTTGTGACATACAGTGAATTAAGTTTTACTTCACGTACCACAATAGGCTGCCTGAAGAACTCATCCATTGCAGCACTGTAGAGAGCACTCAGGTTAACTCCATATAAGCTTTTCTGCTGCCTGAAGAAAGAAGAGTTCATGAGCAGATTCCTTTGTTCCACAAAGGTCTTTGTTGTCATTGTGATCTCCTGTGGATTCTGTTGCATGCTGCTTGTGTGTGTTTGTGGAGGTAGTGTACATGTGCTGCTTCATGTGTTCAATAAAAAGTGTATGTAGCATTTTAAAATGATGATATATCTGTTTATTGCAATTAATTGATAGTCTGAACATACACACAAACACACACACACACACACACACACACACACACACACACACACACACACACACACAAACACATGCAAACAATACTTATGATTACATTACTTACTTACTTACACGTTTGCTAACACAGCTGTTAAAACAGATGGACAGAGACACAATTTCCCGTATTACTAGTCAGTGTAGCATCCAAATATTAGAAGCTGTTATTTTAAGGTAGAATACTTACATAATGTTGCTATAAGATTAATGCACCAAATCCTCTTTCAAAGAATACAAAAATATCCGCTTTAACCCTAACTTATTGGCCTACAAAAACACATATTAGTCAAACCCTTGGTTGGTCTGTATGAGTCAGGATTGGACTGAAACGAAGCGTTTCACACTCAACAGGAAACATGCCTGACTGAGGTCAAGCACGAGAAACATATGTGTCTGTGTGAGAGAGACAGAGGCAGAGGGAAAGAAAAGGAGCCTGTGTGTTTGCGTGCTCATGCATGGATTTATGCCTGTGCATGCTTGTGTGTGTGTGTGTGTGTGTGTGTGTGTGTGTGTGTGTGTGTGTGTGTGTGTGTGTGTGTGTGTGTGTGTGTGTGTGTGTGTGAAAGAGAGACCAGAAACTAGCTTGTGCGTAGTGTTCGAAGTAGAGCTGCTCATCACTGAAGGGAGCTAGATGAATATCACCAAAGGAGGGAAACATCAGACCTGGAGAGAGAAAGAAAGAGAGAGAGAGAGAGACACACACACACACACACACACACACACACACACACACACACACACACACACACACACACACACACACACACACAGAGCGAACAGAGAGAGTTAGTAAGACAAACAGCCAAATGAACAGTGAAAAACCATCGGTAAACATGAGAGATAGAAATTCAATCAGAAAGGTAAGTTCCAAGTCAACACAAACAAGTCAAGACAGGTAAGTACTAGGTCTCAAGTCAGGATTGGCAGATCACAAAGCAAGTAGCAAGTCAAAAAACTACTCAATTCAAGACATGTAAGTCCAAAGTCCTGCCTCAAGTCAATATCAGTATGTCCCAAGTCAAGACAGGTAAGTCCCAAAGCAAGACCAGAGTCATCACAAACTTGTCCCAAGTCTGACGGGTAAGTCGCAAAGCAAGTCAAAACAAGTTTTTTTCAAGGTTAATTTATTGTCATTGGACAACACAGGGTTGCGCAACAAAATACAGTTGTAGTCCATTCATGCTACATAGAAAAAATTAAGAAACTTTGGTATCACTTGCCAGATGGCAGCAGGATGAACAGGCATTGGTATTGTCCATTTAAAACCATTTGGGCTTTGCATAGGCACCTATTTTCACCAAATATCACTGATATTCTGTAAATGGGTATCAATGAAGTTCTGGACGGTTTCTCCTGGGCTATCCCATGGCAGTTTGTACTGTTTTCAGTCAGGATGCTTTCTATTGCCCCTCAGTAAAAGTTAACAATAATTTGGCTGGGGATATGCCTTATTAAAAAATGCAGCCCCTTTTGAGCTTTTTACTTATTTTTTTTCCACAAAGCAAGTCCCAAGTCAACACAAATGTCAAGTCAAGACGGGTAAGTCCCAGGGCAAATCCCAAGTCAAGATACACAGGTTGCAAGTCAAGACATGTTATTCCAAAGGCAAATCCCATGTCAAGAAAGGCAAGTCCCAAGTCAAGTCCAAGTTGTTAACTCTGTATTTCAAGACATAAACAGCCATTATTTTACGTCTGCTGGTCTGCACTAATGCATTTTCCCCTCCAACTCTCAGGCCTAGTAATACCTCAAACTAGAGTTTAACATAGGGGCCCAAAACAAGACAAGGCCTCATGATTTGGAAATGATGTATGATTAAACCAAAGGCCTTTTTAATTTTAGGTGATAACAACTCAACTCAACTGTCGCATATTCTCAACCAAATTTATAAGTTCTTCAAATGGACCACACATACAGCATTCAGAGCCCCTTGGAGGACGCTGCCTGCTGGGTTGATATCCAAGACTTCCAAGAAAGAAAAGAAAAACTATAAAATAAATTCCAGGGAAGATTTTGGAGGAACTAGTCTGAATTAAATAAGTATATGTAGTGATAGCGTTAAACAAAAATGTGGAGTACTCAAAATTCAAAATACAAGCAATTTTCCGAATACCTTACATACATTACTACCAATTAAAATGACAGAGATTTGTCATGATTCAATTTTTTCTACTCCTACCATTGGGTTTGAGCCATTTCCTTGCATGTAAGAAGCTCTCCATGAGTCTATCATTGAGCAGCATGTATCCCATTGGCTCCGAGACAATGACGTCTACCAATTCAGGACAGCTGACCTCCTCCACCTTGCCTTCTAGGACCTTGATCCGCTCAGACAGACAGTTACTCTGGACCAGGATCTGCACAGGAGACATAAACATGTGCTGCATTAGATAACACACTGTAAAACCACATAACTACGAAAGAATCTCCATGACAAATGCATTGGGCCATGATGAGAAGGCAGTAAATGTTTAATTGTTGTGAAAAGATATAGTACATCTATCTACTACAACCAGGTCTATCTATAGTGCTGGACAACAACATAAATAAGTCATTTCAGGTTTCCAGTTGCTGTTATTTGTGCAATGCAAAACACACTTGATATGCTGTTCACATGGAGGCTTAATTTACACTAATTATCTGAATAAGAGCCCAATTCAGGGAGGATTCCCCCAAATGCAGAGTTAGTAACATGCATTTGTGGTACATTAATGTATTCAGATTTAGAGGACATGAATGCATACAGATAGAGAGGGAGAGGAGTAGATTGATGTAAGTCCCCTGGTAGTCTAAACCTATAGCAGCATAACTAGGGGCTGGACCAAGGCAAGCATTAGCCAGCCCTAACTATAAGCTTTATCAAAGAGGAAAGTCTTTACCCTGCTCTTAAATGTGGAGAGGGTGTCTGCTTCCTGAGCACAAACTGGGAGCTGATTCCACAGTAGAGGAGCTTGATAGCTTTTAGAGCAGGGGTGGGGAACCTTTTTCCTATCATGGGCCATTTTATTTTTTACAACATCCTTCGAGGGCCATACTAATTATTGAACTCATAACCTCTGCACATTTTTTTAAGATGCAGTCCATTAATTTCACCTTTCTTTTATGCTGTGTAAAAAAGCAACTTTTTTATCCATGCATCTTTCTGTTTTATCAGAAATCTGAAATCCTTTATTAGTCCCACAACGAGGAAATTTATCTTGTCACAGTAAAAGAACATATGAAGTAAAAAGGCAGTACACAATAATTAAATAGAATAAAAAATAATATAAGTACCAAGTGGTTGATAGAAAATAAAGTGAGTATTGTAAATGGCAGTGATAATTGCACAAATTATAAAAAGTGAGTATTGTAAATGGCAGTGATAATTGCACAGCAGCGGTGCAACAGTCTGTTCTTGGTGTGGTGGTCTAGCTATCTATCTTTCCATGTTTGTATGTTACGCTCTGCAGAGAGCTGCTTTTTGGGCCAAACTCCACCGAAGAGCGTTAACTTTATCCAAACGCACTCGTCCTTTCAGCTCGGAAAGGAAAAGAGCATCTGTTCAATGTGAAAACTGAGTTCTGAATATAAAAAAAACCCCAAAAGTGTAATTTCTCTCACTGACTCAAACAGGCTCAACATGACAGAAGTCAGTTCTATAGGACTATAGGAGTACATCACCTGACTCAGGCATGTAATGCATTCTTAGTGTAAATGTAAAGACAGATCTGCTTTATGATTCAAACAAGCCTACTTACTGTTAAATTGTAAAAATGTATAAGATATGTATGTTATTGTGAGTCTGATGCTACTGTGCTACTATGTTCTATTTGCATTTAGTATTTCATTTTATGATATGGACTTGTTTTCAAAGCACCTTATGTATGCTTGGAATGGTTGAGGATATTATAAACAGGGCTACTTACTGGCAAAGTGATGAATACTGTTTTATTATATTCATCTTTTTTTCTACATTAGTGGACATGGACCTTTTGGGAAAATAACTCTTGTCTCCTTGGTTTTAAAGATGCAACATTTTGTACTTTTCTGTGGAGCCTTGTAGCCATAGCTTTCCTACTGTTTTGAATGGACTGGTTGCTTTCTGTAATGAATTAAGGTGATACAATACAATAAAGTGAAAAAAGGGGATGCACGTGACTAGTTCATTTAATTTATTAGTAACTATCAACACTACTGTAAGTAAGAGTTATTTGTAGTGATTCATTGACAAAGTATTGTGTGGCCCACAAACCCCCAGTGATTTTCCTATTCGGCCCACTTGCTAATGAAGTTGAATAGCCCTGCGGTAGACGATGGATGGATGGATGGATGGATGGATGGATGGATGTTAAGTCTAGAGGTGAAAGTTAACAAAGAAAAAGGCAAACTCAAAAAATGAGCTGTAACTGTAAAAACTGCTGCTACACTTTATTTTATTTTTCTAAAATTAAGGACTATATTTTATATATTATATTTTAATACGGCCACTATGTCACTTATACTAAAACATAACAAAGGCTCAACACACCCTTCTAATTATCTCTTTAATCAATACAGACTTAATTACCAAAGATTTAGCCGCAAGGATTGAAACAGCAACCTCCATTTTAATCCACCCAGACTAAACAGGCTTGCTTCATCAAAAACAGACACGCTTCCGATAATACTCGTAGACTGTTAAACCTGATCAATCTATCACAGCAAACAAAAGAAAAACAAAAAAAACACTGTAATTGTATCCCTAGATGCCGAAAAAGCTCTGTGACTGTTCTGACAATTTAAAAGGGATTTTGTGTCTGTGAGTCTTTGTCATATAATCTGTTTGTGTGTCAACAGGGCTCAGATTGCCAGGGCACAAATTTGCCTAAAATTGACCGCTGGAGAACACCACATGAGATAAAGTTATTTTTGGAGCTATTTTGGACAAACACTCAATAAAATAAATGCAACAATTCGACAATCTATCTAACTGCAGGTGAGCTAATGCCAAAACTAAAATCTAAATCTAAATGTATACAGGTACCTAGGGGAGGATTAACATGTAAGTGTGTATGTACAAACAGAATACTAATAATACTAAACCAAACCCATCCTGCAAAACTAGTCTGAAATGCATCCAAACCCAAACAGATCACGCCCTCTGCTTATTTTATTTGTATTTCCCTCTCGCTTATCTTTTCTCTTAGCCTTCTCTTCCTCATTTTAAAAAATGTAGTTATAACCTTTTATTTATTTATTAATTAATAAATGTTTTCTTATTTCTTGTGTCCTTTTTATGTTTTGTAAATCAATGACGTCTGTTTTTGCCTTTCAATTTGTCCAAATACCAAGCCCTGGTTCTGCTGCTATAGGGTTAGACTGCCGGGGACTTACACCAAGCTCCTCTCTCCTCCTCTCGCTCGCTATCTGTATACAATCAGTTCCTTTCTATCTGAATGCGCTCGTCAGTGAAGGGGGTGGGGGGCAGCGATTGTATTAGGATGGCCCTGGCTCCCCTGTTGGCCACCCCTTGGCGGCACTGGTTTGGTCCTCCTTGTCCTCTCTGTTTTGGCCTTCTGGCAGCGGTCTGTTGCTGGTGTGATGGAGGTCTTTTATGGTGTAAAATTGACTTGACAAGAACATCTGATTCAAAGTTTTTTTAAGCTTTTGTAAGAATGAAAAGTTGTCATGTAAATGCTCTTTCTAATAACTTTGAATTTTAAGAACATCTATGTTTGAGTTGAGTCAAAGATATCCCGCTAAGAAGATGCACCACTATATTGTAATTGTGCTGGTGCTGAGTTCTTTCAAGGATATCCTCAATGATCAATGATCAAAAAAAATAATTGAGATTTTTAAGTCGAAAACCATCGGTTCTTTTTTTCCAGGTGTCAAGACATCTGTCTCTGAGATAGCTGCCTCCACCCCAACACAGTGGAGATCAATATAATTTAGTTTGTGGTGTCCACAGCATTGAAAACTGGGGACAGTTCTGTGGATTAGACTTTATAACAGATTTTGGAAGTGTTTTTAGAAACAGATCTCAAAACCTGAAAAAATATAACTAGAAGTATTCAAATCCATTTATATTATCATCTCTTTGGACTTTTGGTAAGCATCTCCTTCTGATTACGTGCTGTGGAGCAGGTAAATCTGACTCAATGCAGATATGATCCTCATATATCGGTCTATGCAGTACTGTACTGTATGCCTCAGCATCTGTGCAGCCCCAATCCATCTGAACTTTGGGCCAGATGTTGCCGCAACCCATTAACTCCCCAGAATGCCACGCTCTGCATGAGAAGTATGTACTCTGTGTTTGTGAGTGTGCTATCTAGAACATTACTGTGGCTTCTCTTCAGGCTCTTTTTAGGCCAACACACACATAACATTACTCTCCAAACTTCACATTTGAGCTCACAGTTTAGGTTAATTACAGGGACTCACTCAATGCTTTATTTTCTGAAGAGGAAAAGCCCAGTTTTAAAACCTAGGTACAAACTATGTGCAGACTTAATATTCACAGAGATGGAGGATGGAGGCTACAAACTACGACTGACCTGTGTATATTTGGCCATAGGGCTGGACTCAACAGCGTACACTTTGGTGGCTCCTGCCTGGACTGCAAAGAAAGACAGAATAGAAGAACCACAACACACATCCAGAACCACCTACAGAGACATGAAGAGAAAGCGAGAACTGGTTAGGCTTGTGTGATCTTTTAATGACAGTTAGAACACTTTTAAAAAACATATCTACTGTATATACGTATATTTAAGCAATAGCTCACGACAGGCCATGGTATATGGTCATTATATCACAGTTAAGGGGCATGGTTTGGCCCGACGCGAATCAACCCCCTTAACTGTGATATAATGACCATATATGAAGGTCTGAAGTGAGCTATTGCTTTCATAAAACGGTTATCACGTGTGGCAATATGAAAGAAAAATACACACTCCAATTTAAATAGTTTTTATTATTAAATAATGATGTTCAAAATAAAATAGTCCCTCCGTTGCCTTCTGCACAAAACATAGTGCGAGGACACCTGGCCATCATCGATTAATCTGCGTTAATATTTTTAACACGTTCTTTTTTCTGTGATTAATTCATCGAAATGAACGCGTTAATTCGATAGCCCTACTGACCTCCAACAAACCTAACTCCCCTAACACTGCACCTGTCCAGCGTAATCTTTGCTCTCTCTCTCCCTCCTCTCTTGCCTCAGCTGTCCTCTCAGCCCTCCCTTCATCTGAATCCTTCTCACTCATGCTTGCTAACTCTACCACAGACACTCTCCTCACTACTCTGTCCTCGTCTCTGGACTCTCTCTGTCCTCTCATCTTGCAGCAGGTTCGCCAGTCCCCTCCAGCTCTCAGTACGTGCTGACAGAGCCATCCTACGGGCAGCTGAAAGAAAATGGTTGAAATCAAAGCACCCTGACAACCTCCTTAACTTTCAATCTCTTCTCTCCTCTTTCTCTTCTTCTATTTCTGAAGCAAAATGTGCTTTATTCTAATCTAAAATTCAATCCTCTTTCTCCTGTTTGCTATTGTCACAAGCTGGTTTTCGTGTTTCCTGTTTTATTTTGAAATGTTCACTTCCCCTTGTGTCTTGTTTTGTTTTACTTCCTTTTGTGTTTTTTCCCTGTCTCTGATTGTTAATTTGACCCTCCTGTGTCCACTCATCATGCCCTTGTGCTTTTGCCTTTCTCCCCAGCTTTGTCTTGTTTCCTCGTTTGGTGTCTGTGTGTATATATCCTGGTCTGTCTCATTGTTCCTTGTCGGTTTGTCAGTAATGTTACCTGGTGTCCCTCTAGTGTCCTTCCCTGTGTCTTCCCTGTGTCTTCCTCGGTTTGGTTTGTGTTACTTTGTATTTTTATACTTTTGTACTTTTGCACTTTGGATTCAGCTTTTGTTATATTAAAGGCTCGCTTTTTGTTATATCAAACAAGGTGTGGTCCACTCCTACACCACAACGTGACAGTACAAACCGACCAGGTATGGACCCAGCAGTAACCATGGAGGAGGAACTCTATGACCTCTCGTACACCCTGATGTGTATCCACGGGGAGTGGAGGAGTTTCCTGTTGGAATGTCAAACAGGCTGCCTTAAGATTGGCGCACAGAGAAGTGGCTGCTAAATCCGGTCTAAAGAGCCTTTTGCCTGGGTGACTTCAGGATTTTGTTAACACTCCTCAAGTTCAGCCTAATTATGAACCGGCTAGCCTCCGTTCCGAGGAGGTTCAGCAGACTAGTCCGTACAGGGGGAACCTGTAGCCTGCCGATCCTCCTGCTCCAGCCCCTGACCCATTCCTGGGCACTCGCCTGGCCCTGGGAGGTCCTCTGAGTGTTCAGAGGGCCTTCAGGCCTTTAAGGAGGCGATTTGGCAATACCAGCCGCCGTCAGGTCGGCCGTGTTCCTGTTGCCGGACCTTCGCAAACTACAGTTTAGACTCCCGCTGCCGGACCTCCGCGGACTCCCGCTGCCGGACCTCCGCGGACTCCCGCTGCGGACTCCCGCTGCCGGACCTCCGCGGACTCCCGCTGCCGGACCTCCGCAGACTCCCGCTGCCGGACCTCGGCAGACATCCGCTCCAGCTCCTGCCGGACAGCTGCAGACCCCAGCTGTTCCCCAGCTGCCCCTCGAGGCTCCAGCTGTTCCCCAGCTTTCCCCCGAGACCCAAGCTCCTGTGCTCCCTTTGTCCCTCAAGACTCCAGCCCCTGTACTCCCTCTGTCCGCCTTCAGCCCGGTCTCTCCGCCGGCTTCCAGCCCAGCCTCCTGAACGGCTTTGCCCGCCTTCAGCCCAGTCTTTCCTCCGGCCTCCAGCCCGGACTCCACGCCGGCCTCCTGATCGGCTCCGCCCACATCCATTCCGGCCTCCTGAGCGGCTCCACCCCCATCCATCCCGGCCTCCACGCAGGCCTCCTGAGTGGCTCCGCCCGCATCCAGCCCGGCCTCCTGATCGGCACCACCGGCCTCGTCTGCATTCAGAGCAGCCCTGGCGGCTTCGCCGGTCTCCAGCCCTGTCTCGTCGACCTCTCTACTCCCTGCCTGGACTTTCCCCATCAGTTTTGTTCTCCCCAGCTGTGTCTTGTTCCTCGTTTGGTGTCTGTGTGTATATATCCTGGTCTGTCTTATTATCCCTTGTCGGTTTGTCAGTAATGTTACCTGGTGTCTTCTTCGTGTCTTGCCCGTGCCTACTTTTGTTACTTTGTATTTTTGTACTTTGGATTCAGCTTTTGTTATATTAAAGGCTCGCTTTTTGTTATATCATCGTCTGCTGAACTGCTTTTGGGTCCTCTCCTACACCACAATATGACAGCTATCCTGGCTCCAAAATGGTGTAACGACCTCCCCACTGATATCCGGTCAGCGGAAAGTTTTCACGCCTTCTGTCGCAGACTGAATACATCTTTTTCAACTGCACCAATAAAACGAAATTCATAATAATAATTTATAAGAAATTCTGTATGTAGCACTCAAATTGGTTTGGCCTATTTGAAGCTAATGTACTCGCAAGATTCTTGCTGTTCTGAGTTTGTATCATTATGGTTGTTTGCACTTATTGTAAGTCGCTTTGGACAAAAGCGTCAGCTAAATGAAATATAATGTTATGTCTGTCGCGTGACCCACAACAACTTCCTTTTAAGTGATGTAGTTGTACAGTAGGATTGTCCATTAATTGTAGGGTTGGCTAATTGAAGTATCTTTCAGTATGCTGAAATGCAAATGACTCAATGTGTGTAGGGAAAAATGTAAGTAGCTTTGGACCAAATCAATGTTACAGGTCATTCAGCAATTACTTATGGGCGTGTATGTTATCATAACCCATAGAAATAATTTAAAATCCTTTAAGTGTTCCATGTATTACTGACTTCATTGAATAGATTTCAAAACAATACTACTTAATATTTGTACTAAATTGTACTTTACTATACTATGTTGCTGTACCCATATATTAACAAGAACAGGGGAAACCAATGGGCTGTAGCATTTATACAGTATATGTGAAATGGATGGACATTTATGTCCTGGGAAGCCTGTGAACACATATGCTTTCACCTTGTCTCTGAAGTCACTCTCATTGACTAAAATGGCTCTCTGGTAAGTGGCAGTCCTCTGGTAGTCCTGAAGCAAGGTCTGCTGCTGGGACAGACAGCTGTGGAACTACACATAACAGTGACAAAGTTTAAGTTCTTTTTCAAGCATATCTATTTACCAAAGTCAGAATTATTGAGCGGTTTACCTGGTAGCCCTGTGTAGGGGCATTTTCAATCCTTGTTTCAAACATAGTGGGATTTCTCCTAGAATGTGTTTGGCCTCTCTCTGCACCCATATTTCCGCCTTCATCCCCTGTCTTCAATAACTGCTGGAAGTTCTTCATATCTGAGAGTTAGAAAGAACAGGATGTTTCACATGTTTGAACTCCTAACTAAACCCCAGAATGATAAGCAATATGAACTTAAGCATATACTGTACAAACCAGTTGGAGTTTTGAACTGCAGAAGAAGACTCAGCTTGCCCGAGGTAACCAGGAAGGACTGTCCTCCCACCTGGCAACAGTCCATCTCCTTGGAAACGGTAAACTGGAAGACTGCTGCTCTGTTGGCTGAACACATATTGGTTTAGACCTCACACGAACAGACTCTTAAAGGGATGACAGCATCACAGCAAGGGTCCTGAAGACATGCGCACTGGAACTCTCAACAATTCTTCATTCAATATTTTGTAAACCAGACCGCCACAATACCTACTCTCTGGAGAACTGCTTCCATAATCAAAATAAACCCAGGAACTCAACCACTGCCGCTCCATCTCATGCACAATTTCCTGAGTTACAGATTGGGCAGAATCACATCACTTGCACTCGCCACTAGTGCCATAGGGTTGTGTATTGAGCCCATTCCTGTACACACTTCACACCAATTATTCCACCAGTCTGTCACTGATCACTACTCACTTCAAATAATCAGAGAAACCCAGCCATTTTTTCATAGATAAACACTCTGCTCTACTACTACTACTACTACTACTACTACTACTACTACTACTACTACTACTACTACTACTACTACTACTACTACTACTATCACACCATGGTTGCACATATGGGCAGCAATAGCTCAGTCCGTAGGGACTTGGCTTTGGAACAGGAAACATTATTGTTCTCACCTCAGCATCCCATCCTCATCAATAACCAAACAGTTGAAATGGTTGACAGTTTCAATTAGACTCAGCTTCGACCAGCAGACTACTGACGTCCAAGAAAAAGCAATCAAAGTATATCAGTCATCCGCAAGGTTAAAGGACTTTATGTTTCCCCCCATCTCCACCTTTTGTAGTATGAGCATTTTTATGCCCATTCTACTGAGCTGTTCCACTTGCTTCTTTCACATGTTATCCGTTTATAATCGGGCCAACATCACATGCATAACCTACATCGCTGCATTGATTATTGGTTGATATTGATTACACACAACCTTGCAGAGCTAAACAATAAGGCCATTGCATATAATGCAATCTCAAAAGAACAGGACATCAAACACCTACTCATTCACCACCTACAGAGAACTGAGATTAAATCCAGTATCATTTATCTTTCATCAGCCTGAGACTCAATGCTTAAAAACTCTTGAAACAAGTTGATTCATATTCATACTTACTGCACTGCCAGATATTATGTTTACTTATTTTAAGACATTAAGTAATTAATAAATACAATTACTCGTTGAGATGGATATTTATGATCATGGTCATTATGGTGTAGGAGTTGATATACTTTATCATGATATAACACTCTGCATAATCACTTTTGTTTTTAATACTCAAGTACAATTAGCTTATGTTGCATGAATGCATTCAGGACTTTTACTTGTAAAGCAGTATTTGAACATTCTGGTGTTTCTAACTTTACTTAAGTAATGGTTATGCTAAGATCCATCCATCCATCCATCGTCTACCGCTTATCCGGGATCGGGTCGCGGGGGCAGCAGCTCCAGTAAGGAACCCCAATCTTCCCTTCTCCGGGCCACATCCTCCAGCTCCGACTGGGGGATCCTGAGGCGTTCCCAGGCCAGTGAGGAGATATAATCTCTCCACCGAGTCCTGGGTCTTCCCCGGGGTCTCCTCCCAGCTGGACGTGCCTGGAACACCTCCCTAGGGAGGCGCCCAGGTGGCATCCTTACTAGATGCCCGAACCACCTCAACTGGCTCCTTTCAACGTAAAGGAGCAGCGGCTCTACTCCGAGTCTCTCACGGATGGCTGAGCTTCTCACCCTATCTCTAAGGGAGACGCCAGCCACCCGTCTGAGAAAACCCATTTCGGCCGCTTGTACCCGTGATCTCGTTCTTTCGGTCATGACCCAGCCTTCATGACCATAGGTGAGGGTAGGAACGAAGATCGACCGGTATATTGAGAGCTTTGCCTTCTGGCTCAGCTCTCTTTTCGTCACAACGGTGCGGTAAAGTGACTGTAATACCGCCCCCGCTGCGCCGATTCTCCGGCCAATCTCTCGCTCCATTGTCCCCTCACTCGCGAACAAGACCCCGAGGTACTTGAACTCCTTCACTTGGGGTAATGGCTCATTCCCTACCCGGAGTAGGCAATCCACCGGTTTCCTGCTGAGAGCCATGGCCTCAGATTTGGAGGTGCTGATCCTCATCCCAACCGCTGCACACTCGGCTGCGAACCGATCCAGTGAGTGTTGAAGGTCACAGACCGATGATGCCATAAGGACCACATCATCTGCAAAGAGCAGCGATGAGATCCTCAGGTCACCGAACTGCAACCCCTCTCCTCCACGACTACGCCTTGATATCCTATCCATGAACATCACGAACAGGATTGGTGATAAAGCGCAGCCCTGGCGGAGGCCAACATTCACGGGAAACGAGTCCGACTTACTGCCGAGTATCCGGACACAACTCTCGCTTTGGGCGTACAGGGATTGGATGGCCCTCAAAAGTGACCCCCTCACCCCATACTCCCGCAGCACCTCCCACAGTATCACCCGGGGGACCCGGTCATACGCCTTCTCCAGATCCACAAAACACATGTAGACCGGATGGGCGTACTCCCAGGCCCCCTCCAGGATCCTTGCAAGAGTAAAGAGTTGGTCTGTTGTTCCACGACCAGGACGGAATCCGCATTGTTCCTCTTCAATCAGAGGTTCGACTACCGGCCGAACCCTCCTTTCCAGTACCTTGGAGTAGACTTTACCAGGGAGGCTGAGAAGTGTGATACCCCTGTAGTTGGCACACACTCTCTGGTCCCCCTTTTTAAATAGGGGAACCACCACCCCGGTCTGCCAACCCCTAGGCACTGTCCCAGACTTCCACGCAATGTTGACGAGGCGTGTCAACCAAGACAGCCCCTCAACACCCAAAGCCTTCAGCATTTCTGGACGGATCTCATCAACCCCTGCGGCTTTGCCACTGTGGAGTTGTTTGACTACCTCAGTGACTTCCATCAGGGAAATTGACGATGATCCCCCATCAGCTTCCAGCTCTGCCTCAACCATAGAGGGCGTGTTAGTCGGATTCAGGAGTTCCTCAAAGTGCTCCTTCCAGCGGCCGATAACCTTCTCAGTTGAAGTCAGCAGGGTCCCACCCTTGCTGTACACAGCTTGGATGGTTCCTCGCTTCCCCCTCCTGAGGTGCCGGATGGTTTTCCAGAAGCACCTTGGTGCCGACCGAAAGTCCTTCTCCATAGCTTCTCCGAACTTCTCCCACACCCGCTGCTTTGCCTCTGACACGGCAGAAGCTGCCGCCCTTCTAGTCCTTCGATACCCTGCAACTGTTTCCGGAGTCCTCCCGGATAACATAACCCGGAAGGACTCCTTCTTCAGTCTTCCCTGACCACCGGGGTCCACCACGGTGTTCGAGGGTTACCGCCCCTTGAGGCACCTAAGACCTTGAGACCACAGCTCATCACCGCAGCTTCAGCAATAGAGGTTTTGAACATCGCCCACTCAGGTTCAATGCCCCCAACCTCCACAGGGATGGCTGAAAAGCTCCGCCGGAGGTGTGAGTTAAAGATCCCCAGGACAGGGGCTTCCTCCAGACGTTCCCAGTTCACCCGCACTACCCGTTTGGGTTTACCAGGTCTGTCCAGAGTCTTCCCCCACCCCTTGATCCAACTCACCACCAGATGGTGATCAGTCGACAGCTCCGCCCCTCTCTTCACCCAAGTGTCCAAAACATGCGGCCTCAGATCAGATGATACGATTACGAAATCGATCATTGACCTTTGGTCTAGGGTGCTCTGGTACCACGTGCACTTATGAGCATCCTTATGTTCGAACATGGTGTTTGTTATGGCCATTCCATGACTAGCACAGAAGTCCAACAACAAACGACCGTTCGGGTTTAGATCAGGGAGGCCCTTCCTCCCAATCACGCCTCTCCAGGTGTCTCCATCATTTCCCACGTGTGCGTTGAAGTCTCCCAGCAAGACTACGGAGTCCCCTACTGGAGCCACCTGCAGGGCTCCATTCAGGGTCTCCAAGAAGGCCGAATACTCAGAACTGCGGTTTGGGGCATAGGCACAAACAACAGTCAGAGTTTTCCCCCCCATAACCCGAAGGCGTAGGGAGGCGACCCTCTCGTCCACCGGGATAAACTCCAACGTGGCGGCGCTCAGCCGGGGGCTAGTGAGTATCCCCACCCCGGCCCGAGGCCTCACACCTTGGGCAACTCCGGAGAAGAATAGAGTCCAACCCCTATCCAGGAGTACGGTTCCAGAGCCAAGACTGTGCGTGGAGGTAAGCCCCACCAGATCCAACTGGTAGCGATCCACCTCCCGCACTAGTTCCGGCTCCTTCCCCCACAGAGAGGTGACGTTCCACGTCCCCAGAGCCAGCCTCTGCTGCCCGGGTCTGGTCCGTCGAGGTCCCTGACCATCACTGCCACCCGTGTGACAGCGCACCCGACCCCAGCGGTTTTTCCCATGAGTGGTGGGCCCACAGGATGGATGGATGGGAGGCACCACGTAGCTTCTTCGGGCTGTGCCCGACCGGGCTCCGTGGCAAACCCGGCCACCAGGCGCTCGCTGTCGGGCCCTCCCTCTGGGCCTGGCTCCAGACGGGGGCCCCGGGCTTCCTCCGGGCAGGGTCTCTCCTTTCCTTTCCCTTTCTTTCATGAAGTCGTTTTTGAACCATTCTTAGTCTGGCCCCTCGCCTGAGACCAATTTGCCTTGGGAGACCCTACCAGGAGCACTAGGCTCCAGACAACACAGCTCTCAGGTTCATAGGGACACACAAACCTCTCCACCACGATAAGGTGATGGTTCCCAGAGAGGTGCTAAGATAAGTCATGTAAATACTGGATATTAATGATCAGTTGTCCATTATGATTCTAAGATTCCATTCCTAGTTGGGTCCTTAGCTTTATCCAAACACTGCACTGTTGGCACACATTTATTTCTGCAACTACAGCCTCTGTAGTGTTTGTGTGTGTGTGTGTGTGTGTGAGCTCACCATCCTGCACAGTGAGCTGCTGAGCCTCCAGTCCTGTGGTGAGGAGCAGAGTGAGCTCCTGCTCTGCTCTCTGTCTGCACACACTGACCTGCTGTCCTTTGGTCACCTCCTCCTGGACCTCATTCAGAGCACAACACACTGGATTATATTACTGCACACTGGATAAAACCAAACTACAACAGACCAGATGCAATATGATGTCATTTGTGAAGCTACTTTAATGAACCATCTACACTATACAAATGGATGGATGGATAGTTGGATGGATAAGTGGTGAGATTGATGGATGGATGGATAGGTGGATGTGTATATAGATGGATGGATGGTTGGATAGGTGGCTGGATGAATGGGTGGATAGATGGATGGATGGATGGATGGATTGATTGATGGATGGATTGATTGGTAGATTTGTATATAGATGGATGGCTGGATGGATGGACCTTCAGAAATCAGAAGAAGCTCTCAAACTCTTAAATCAAAAATATTTCTTCATTCAACATGACAAACCTCTTCTTTGTTAAGGCCAACCACAAAAAAATGTCATATTTACATGTACATGATGTCAGAATTAATAATGCCGTGTAAACAAAAAGGACATTTAGTCAGTAATAATTGATTATCAGGCTAAGAAAGCCAGAAAGATCCTGTTAATTACTTAATCATATAAAGTAAATCAACTGAGTCAGCAGGAAAAAAAAATTGCAAAACCAAGGATACGTTGATTTTCAACGTTTCTGAACCAAAAATAAGTTTCATATGAGCAGGAATGCTCAATGCCACGTGATTAATGTTGTGGAACGGTTGGTTAAGTTTAGGCAAAAACCTTAGCGCTTGTTGTACTAGCTTGATTGCAAAAACTTTGACCTTCAACGTTTCCATGATTTGCAGAAACGCACAATGCTAACATTTTCTCTTCGTCACTGGCCGATTTCGCAAATCGTAATTTTTGTAAACAAGATACCTCAGAAATCAGATTCCATCTAATGGCAGGGAATAATCAAATCAAATCAATCAAATCAAAAAACTTTATTGTCATTTCGAGATTATACAATGTACAATTCAAATGAAATTTCATTTGTCCTGGCTTACTGTAAAAGTGACTGGTCATAAATATTTAAAAGTGTCGTGGTGCTGATGCATAAATATAAAATTAAATGTGTACTTAAAATATAAATGTACTTTATATAAATAACATATATACACTCTATAAAATATATACATTTAGGAGTTCTTAGAGTGGAGTTCACATCACATTGCTCAGGAGAAAAAGTTATTTTTGGTTCAACAGTCTGACGGTTTGGGGAAAGAAACTGTTGTAGAATCTGGCTGTTCTGCTCCTTATGCTGCGGAACCTCTTGCCAGAGGGCAGCAGGGAGAACAGGCCGTGGTGGGGGTGAGTGTGGTCTTTTATAATGTTCTGGGCTCTGGTGAGGCAGCGTTTATTAGCAGTGTCTCTGATGGAAGGAAGAGACGTCATACTTCATTATAATATAATATATAATATAATCATACTTCCTTAGTGCATATAAACACATTGCTGAACACATCTGCTGCCTTTGGCTTAGCATGTTTTTTTTTTCTCATTCCTTTTTCATTTTGGTGGGTTAGGATCAAAGTGCATTAAACCAGAAGAGATTAGTTTCAGAGCTGTGCAAATTAGAACTGCATACTTTTTGATAAATAAGAGAATCTGGAACCTTAAACCACAGATTATTTACTTAAAATGCATTTTTAAAAATCACACCCCAGTTAAGAAAAGTATTATATACTGCATATACAGTGCTCCCCGTGCAGTAAACCTCCACTGTTACCTCCTCATGTGTGTCCATGTGCTCCTCCTCAGCCCTCAACTCCTCCTCCTGCAGAGAGAAGACCCTGACAAAGAAAGCCATGGACTCCTCACTCCTCTCCTCCATTCTTCAATGTGAAATGAAACTACTTTTTGGGAAAAAAGAAGAGGAGAGAGCTGAGGGGTGGAGATGGAGGAAAAGGGGAGGAGATATGGAAGAGGAAGAATTAGAGGGGAGAAGAGGGGGAAACGTTTGGAACACAAGTTGTGAAGAAACAGAAATCAACAGAATATCTGTGAAAAACATTCAATGTATATTGTAGTTTCTAAATAGAAAAGATTAAAGACAGCCAAGTGATTTCTCATAACCTGGCAACATGAGATATGTGTGTGTTTGGCACAATGATGGTCAGGTATAATTTTTATATCATGTTCACCATCTTAGGTTAACATTTGCTAATTAGGAATAAACACTACTTTAGCATGTTACCATGCTCACATTTGCTAGTAGGAATAAACACACAGCTAGGGCTGATGGGAATGTCACTGATGTTGGACAATTCCAACATCAGTCCAAAATGGACAAATTTAACCTTTTACATGATTATCACGCTAGATGAAGAGTCATCAAGGATCACTAAAGTTATTAGGACACATCATGGGTACCTTGGATATCTGTACCAAATATCATCAATCCATCCAACAGTTGTCAAGATAATTCTTTAAAGAGTAAAAGTTAGGGGATCACGGGTGGAGGTGGCCTAGTGGTTCAGCTTCCACTTACATCACAGGAATTTTGTGAGTTCAATACCAGGGCTGCCACCATTGTACCCCTGAGCAAGGTACTTAACCCCAAGTTGTTCCTGGTGGACTGTCCCTGTAGTTAATTCACTGTAATTCACTCTGGATAAGAGCATCTGCTAAATGACCTGTAATGTAATCACTAAAATCAGTAGGATTTCATTTAGAAATAAAGCCATTTCGGTCTTTCTACAGAAAAAGGTCTCCGGGACTTGGTTTAGGTTAGGATCAAAGCCAAGCTTTGTTTTACAAAGAAGATTGTCAGACAATTAATGTTAGAAACAAAATAAAATATAAATTTGTCTAACACATCATGGTGGAAGGTCAGTCGATTTACAATAACAACACTCCCTCTGCTGGATGTATAACATTACTACAAGATAACAGATGAAACATTGACACATGTCATTTTGCAAGAACATTACATTAGATAAGGAAATGCTACCAACTTCAAAGTACACATACACAGGGTGATGTAATAGTATTTCCAGCCTGTAGTACTGCATGTCTGCTATGTGTGCAAAATAGTTGTGGAACCCTTCTCCCAGTCCGTTCCTAAAAAGGTGACAGTAAAAACAATCCGGGGGAAATAATTATAATTGTGTTAATAGTTTTATTAATATTAATTATCATTAATATTTGTTAATAATCAGACTTGCTAATACCAGAACCCCAACAACTCCGCCCAGTAAAAGACATGATGGTAAGTTTAGGAGAAAAACACAAACATGCTCCTGCAGGTCCATGTTTTTTTTTTCAGAACAGTTTGAAAAGTAACTGACTTGTTTATACAGGGAAGTCTGGACCCCACTAGTTCTGTGGTGTATACCAAGCCGCGGAGCTAGATACTATAACACATGCTATTAATATTCATAGGCTACATAATGTCCTTGCTAAATATAGAAGTTCATCCGAGGTTGGCTATTTACCATCTTGTTTTTTAAAACAGGGCATTGATTCCACTTCGAGATGGCAAGTTAAGCCACATTTAACGGCTCAAATGATAGTGCTGTTTAAGATTGGACAGAGAGAAGGGGAATGACATGCAGCAAATAGCAGCAGGTCTGTTTCGAACCCCGGGCCACTGCAGCAAGCATTGGAATGTGGGTCACCTGCTCTATGAGCCACGCCACCAGGGATGTGTAATGTACACGTTGGATGTACATTTTCTTTTTAACAGATTTAGATTTGGTATCTTTACTTGCTCACAAGGAAGATGATGCTGGTGTGCATAACAATTGTTTCGCTAGTTGGCTGGCTCCATAATGATCCAATACATACGCAATACCAACAACTCAACAGCAACAATGCAATACTACGACAACAACAACCCACAAATTTGCGGTTATATATAGTGTTGATTATGAGGGGGCTCAATTGCGGTTCGCTCCCCCTTATATTTTGAATCGCACGCCAAACCTGTTCCTGAATAAGTCACAGGGTACGGCAGGTTCGGGAGGCTTCGAACGTCATCACATATGTCATCGACACAAGCCTCGATACGCGCTTCGAAGCCTCGACACGAAAGGACACATCACTAGTGTAAACTGCAGGAATGAATGTCAGGATGTGTGTATGATCTCATATGTGTGACAATGATCAAATGTGTAATGCTAAGCTAGGCTAACCACATCCTGACTCCAAGTCCCAATTTCTTATAAGAGAATGTATTTTTATTCTACTTCTGCAGAAATGCATTTGGGATAAACATATACATGATTATGATAATGATAAATGATAAATGATAAAAACTATGATAAAACTCAGCTCTTTATAGTGAGTGTATTATTAAGCCGTATTGTGACAGTGACTCGAGAGCAGGTTTGGTGCTGAAGTTTACATGGCTTATATGATTGCCTTATACAGCAGTTTGGCACAGATTCCTTTCTATATTGAATTTCACCTGTCCCTCATTCCTAACCAGAGAGGGGTGAGAAGCTCCGATCTTCTACTCATGGACCCTGTAGACACACAGTCCAGTGTGAAGCAAACATCAACGTAATCAATACACAGACACTCACTTGGCATTAATATACAGTAAAATGTATCCATGGGTGCCAATGCTTACAAAGGTCTAATTTAATCTTTTTTGTAAGGGATGAAGTAGTTTAATAGTTGGAAGAAATTAATGAATAAATACAGACAGTCTGCCTTATAAAGGAGTTTTGGGACTTCAACTATCATCATTCATGAGCCTGGATAACCTCGTAAATTCCAGAAATTCTCAAATAATAGTGAGGGCCTTCCCGTTCCTTGGCTAAAGAACCACATATTTATTGGATTATTATTAGAGACAGGCTGTCAGTTCAATTTGATTATATATATTATATAATAATGGACCATATGTTGTTGAGAAGTCTTCCCGTTTTCTAACCTGTGCTGTTGCTGCTGTTGGCTGGTATTGCAACACTTTCTCAACACTAAGCAGTCCAGTTAGCAGAATGGCTTCAGTCACACATCTAAAGGAAGCGCTTTTATTTAAGAATCTGTTGTAAATGATGATTCCTAAAAGGTACAATTGTCATGAGTTCATCCCAATCTTTTTATTTGCTGTTGCACATGTCATGGACAAACAAAGGAGACACCAAGCAGTTGAACATCCTGAATCCTGTCCACATGGACATGTATAGCTTTCCTTTCAAACTTCTGCAGCAGCCATTTTCAAGTGTACCAAACAAATGTAACCATGATCCAGAACATCAACGTTCCTCTGGACTTGGGTCAACAACATCGCAATATTTTCACACCAACAAACTCTCTCAAGGATCAACGTTTCTGTTTGCATACAGGTTCCTGTTCCTCACGCAGTAGGTCAGAAACCTGAATCTTGTATATTGTCCTCATTCACAATTCACGGTCTAGTTTTAACTCCAGATCATGTGTGGTGAGCCCAACTGCTGTTAGACTTCTTTAAACAAGGAAGCTCTTCCTTGGCACATAGCTCAGAAGCCACTCAAACCTGTCACGTAGACCGGTCGAGGGAGGACTCCAGCCATCTTGCTGCATCTTTCAGATTCTCTGTGCAGCTTTGAGAATGCACAGCACCACCGCGGTGCCCAGCAAGACTCCGGCGATGAGCCCAATCCGAATCCATGGGATAGTGTCCCACTGTGATGTCTCTCGGGTGCCTTGAAGAAGCGGAGATGGAGGGCACACATTAAAGTTTAAGTTGGTATTTACTCCTGCAACAGAAACATGACCAGTGTCGTCCGATAGCCTCTTTTCTACTTTTTTTAATATATTATAACCATATATTAATATATATTTTCATTCTTACTGAGCAAGGTTCACCTTTAATTGGTTGCGTAGAATCTTCAGGTATAATATCACTGACATTCACCTCTTCTGTCCAAAAAATGATAGGCCAGTGTGAGGTAGTGACCCAGTCCTCTGTTGTTCTGGTTGGCTCATCAGGGTGAACAACTGTATAACAAAGTAACCAAAATATGTTTTTAGTTCACTGGATTTGTAACTGTAAGATCAGCAGTTGCCTGACTATGTGTTTAACATTACACCAGTCCACAGGATTTCCCACTGAAGGGCTCTGTGATATTGCATCATTCTCTCATAATGAAAATATATTGTGCTGCAGCAGTTAGAAGAATAAGAAAGAAGATTACCAATACCTGTAGGGTTTGTTTCCAGAACAGTCAATGTGATACTCTCTGGTGTCCCAGGCCTGGGATCATCAGAATCCCTGAAAATACCATTAATAATGGTTATTACTTGCAGTAATAGTAGTAAAAGCCCATTTTATCACTGCATTCTCAATGATTTTCTTCATGCACTTACATGATGAAAGTAACTCATTCTGTCCAGAATTACTGTAATTGTAACGTCCAGTGGACAGATGTAGAAAAAGCAAAAGTGTTTTTGGTCCTGAAAGCCTTTGAAATATTTAAATAAATATGTATTTGTTAATGTCAAACAAGTGTTTATTTTTTTACACTAAAAGGCAAGATATCTCGGCCTTGGCTGCTTTGATTCCTAACATTTCATTCTCTCACAAATCCTCTAACTTTAAGAAGTTGAAATATTATATTTCTAGAGTACCCCTTTAAGGTATGAATATGAAATTGTACTTTATCAAAGCAATATATTTAAAGGCCATAACCATATTTTTCAACAGTAATAAGGAGCCAGAGATGTGACTCACACAGGTCTTATGCAAAAACTAAAAGAAACAACAGCTAATCAACCAAATATTCTCCTTAACCTATTACGTATTGTGGTAAATAGACGATCATTTTCCACCACAAATCTAACCTACTTTAAATGTTGCGCATAAAGCAGTGAACTAACCTGGTTTTATACAAACAGTGGTATTCTCCACTGTCACTCATCATTGTTGGGTTCATATGAAGATGAAATGCTTCTTTTGTGTCAAACAATAAAGTAATCCTTTGCATATCCTCAGAGTTAGACTCCTCAGCTGTAGAGAATAAATCAAAGAAAGAGATGATCCCATGAGAGACATATTATGCATATTATGTTCTTCCTTTTACTTTTGGGTTTCTATTGGAACATGTTCACATGCTTTAATGAAGACATTTTTTTCTCATACTATCTGCCTGCATACACCTGTATTCACCCTCTCTCTGAAAAGCTCTGCTTTAGCTCCCTGGTAGGCTTAAACGACATTTAATACTTTAATTTTCTTGAAACAACATTATCTAACACAGTTATTAAGCCCATTCATTCACTTATATGTAACAGTAACTATATTCTAACATCTAACATCCAAAAGTAATTATTTGACATCTGTAGTTTGAAGCTTCTTTCATAATCCTGCACTTTGAGCTTTACGTCTGTGCTTTACGGTAAGTGCGTCATTTCCGGTTGTTAATGTTTCTGTGTTGCTGGTAGTATACTTCGGCAGCTCCAGCTTGACTCAGTTAATGTTGTTATATTCTTGATCACATCGGCTAATTTCCTGTCTACCTGTCTATCTAAACATATGCTTGTACATCCTAAGCACTTACAACTCTCTCCTTATCCTCCTTCTCTTAGCGACTCTCGCTAAATCCTCAATTCTTTACGCTCCTTTCGGCTCTGCTAACGTTAGCTGCTGTAGCTTGGCAGCTAGAGATGGCATCTTCCTCTTCCTGTTATGCTCTCTCCTGCTCGGTGTGTTTCATGTTTAGCTATTGCTCTGCCTCCTTTAGTCATACTAGTATGTGTATTAAATGTAGTTTATACGTAGGGTTGGAGGCGAGTTTTAAAGGGATAGATGAGCGGCTCCGCACCATGGTTAGTCAGCGATTAGCAACTGTAGCTGTTAGCAAGCTCTCTATAGCCGGTGCGGGCCGACCAGTGGTATCTCCTGTTAGCTGTCCCCCGGCGGGGCCCGAGACCGGGTGACTGTCCGAAAGAAGTGTTATCAGAAGCCCACGGTTCAATACCAACCGCTTGCTGTTTCTAACAGGTTCTCCCCACTCAGTGACACACCAGTTGAGAAGCCAACTCTGGTTATCGGTAGCTCAATTTTGAGATACGTTCATTTTGAGACACCAGCGACGACAGTCACGTGCATTCCGGGGGCCAGAGCGGGCGACATAGAAGCACATTTGAAACTGCTGGCTAAGGCTAAACGTAAATACAGTAAGATTGTTATTCACGTCGGCGGTAATGACACGCGACTGCGTCAATCGGAGTGTACTAAAGTTAATGTGGAATCGGTGTGTACATTTGCCAAAGCAATGTCGGACTCCGTAGTTTTCTCTGGTCCTCTGCCAAATCTTCTGAATGTTTATGCCGTATGCCATCATTCCGTCGCTGGCTCTCATGGTGGTGTCCAGATAATGATGTGGGCTTCGTAGACAATTGGCGGACTTTCTGGGGAAGACCTGGTCTGATTAGGAGTGACGGCATCCATCTTACTTTGGATGGAGCAGATCTCATATCCAATAATATTACAAAGTTTATTAGTGGACCTGATCCATGACAACTCAGAGTTGAGACCAGGAGACAGAGTTGCAGTCTTACACACTTCTCTGTGCTTCTTTCCGGGCAGTCACCCACTCAAATCCCCATAGTTACTGTGTCTGCCCCACGACCACTGAAATGAATAAAATCTATGGTTAACAGAAGAGGAGTTATACATGAAAACCTAATTCAAATAAACACCACCGCTGCAAAAGTGCAACTAAATAAAAAAATTAAATGTGGGCTCTTTACATCAGATCTTTATCAACGAAAGCTGGATTGGTTAATGATTTAATATCATGAAGAATATGTCAGTCTAAATGAATCCACTCCTCCTGGTCATATTAATACTACCATTCCTCGAGGCACTGGCCGAGGAGGTGGAGTTGCGGCCATATTTCAAACCTCTTGATCAATCCTAAACCTAAACTAAATTATAACTCTTTTGAAAGCCTTGTTCTTACACTTTCAAACCCAACATGGAAAACAATAAAACCAATTTTATTTGTTACTGTGTACCGCCCTCCTGGTCCGTATTCTGAATTTTTATCTGAATTCTCAGAATTTTTATCAAGTTTAGTCCTTTAAACAGATAAAGTAATTATTGTAGGTGACTTTAATATTCATGTCGGTGTTGATAGTGACAGCCTTAATAATGCATTTATCTCAATATTAGATTCAATTGGGTTCAGTCAAAATGTACATCATCCAACTCACTGTTTAAACCACACTCTGGACCTTGTTCTGGGATATGGTGTTGAAGTTGAAGGTTTATCAGTGTGTCCGCATAATCCTCTTTTATCAGACCATTTTTTAATAACTTTTGAAGTCCTGTTATTAGGCTACAAGCCAGTAGGCAAAATATCCTACGCTCGATGTCTATGTGAAAGTGTTGTGACTAAATTGAAGGAAGTGATTCCATCAGCACTTAATTCAATACCAGGACTCAATATCAATATAACGGAGGACTCCAATGCTAACTTTAGTCCCTCCCAAATTAATCATCTTGTTGATAGCGCTGTAGCCTCACTGCAAATAACACTCGACTCTGTCGCTCCTCTAAAGAAGAAGATCATAAAACAGAAAAAGAAAGCTCCATGGCATAATTTACAAATCCGCAAACTAAAAGAAAAGTCGAGAAATCTTGAAAGTAAATGGCGTTCCACTAAATTGGAAGAATCTTGTTTAGTCTGGTTAGATCATCTTAAAACGTATAAGAAGGCTCTCTGTAATGTCAGAGCAGCTTATTACTCTTACTTAATAGAAGAAAATAAGAACAACCCCAGGTTTCTTTTCAGCACTGTAGCCAGGCTGACAGAGAGCCACAGCTCTACAGAGCCTTCTATTCCTATATCTCTCAGTAGTGACGACTTCATGAGCTTCTTTACGATAAAATTCTAATTATTAGAGACAAAATTAATCTCCTCCTGCCCTCAATTGGTAATGACTTAACTTCAACCTCCGGAATTTCAAAAACATCTGTAACTCCTGAAATATATCTAGACTGTTTTACTCCAATCAACCTTAACCAACTAACTTCAACAATCTCATCGTCTAAACCATCAAGACCCGATTCCAACTAAACTGTTTAAAGAAGTTTTACCCTTAATTAACACCTCCTTATTAAATATGATCAACCTGTCTCTATTATCTGGCTACGTACCACAATCCTTTAAAGTAGCTGTAATAAAACCACTTCTTAAAAAGCCTAGTCTTGATCCAGAGGTTTTAGCCAACTATAGACCGATATCTAACCTTCCCTTTCTCGCTAAGATCCTTGAGAAAGCAGTTGCAAAACAGTTGTGTGATTTTTTACATAATAATAGTTTATTTGAGGTTTTTCAATCTGGATTTAGAGTTCATCATAGTACAGAGACGGCACTGGTGAAAGCTAGTGTTTCTTATCAACCTGCACTATCTGCTGGCGGGAATATGAGATGCATTAAATGTATTTAGTCTAAGCCGAAACAAGGATGAAACTATGAATATACACACACAAAGAATGACCACAGGGGGGATATCAAAAGCAGAGAGCAACATTTCGCAACCAGGTAGTATTTGTGTATGTGTACATATGTGTATATATTAAAGCATAGCTAACTGCCTATAAGTGTGAAGTATATCAATAGAGAAGAAAATGGAGTGAAAGTGTAAATACATTTTAAAATAATAATAAATAAGGTCTAATGATTCTTATTACAAAAGTTCAGATCAGTCAGGAATAGGCATGATTTTTAATATTAAAGCTATTTATAGACTGTAAGAAGACTCCTTTACAGTAATATAATTCACTACATGATTACAATTGGGTAGGTAAACTGATTGAAATATGCAATAACTAAGATCAGTGTTTATGATGGAACACTAGAGCATGGAGCATTAGAATGTGCCGCCAGAGACCACCAAATGTGGGCTTTTACGGCGAGAAATGTTCTACGGTGGTGCATGCCCCCCAACCCACCTAGCTGGATACTTTTTCCCCACAGACTGGCTGCTCCATATCCTTGTTGAAATCCATAATTAATGTACATAGCCTGTCTGTACTCGTACATCTGTACATCTCTTACTCATACACATGCAAGTAATCTTTCTCTTTATTACATCAGATAATAGGTCAAATATACCTGGACATTTATGAAAATATATTTGCATCTAGGACATGATTATCCATTTGCAGTATACAGTACCTCCTTTTCTGTTGACACTATAGTGATGCCGTTCCTGGTCCACCAGATTTGCAGGTCGTTGAGGGACTGGCTTCTGGAGATCTGAACATAGCATGATAGATCCACCATGTCTCCTGCAGGCACCACTATGGAGCCCTCGACGTGTGGAACTTGTGAGAAAAGCGGAGAAAGTGGATAGCTGATTTGAAGAAGAACAACAAAGATAAAAACTTGAACTTAAGGTGTGGAAGAATTCCCTCCAGTGTGGAAGGGACTTTCTGTTGGAGACCTCATCAGGAAGCAGCCTGTTGCCTAGAATACTTAGCTGGTGCCAAACTGGTGAAAACGCAAAAACAAAAAAACTTTGAGGAATGAGGGGAAAACGCCTCTAGATACACCTGCTATTTGTTCAGAAAATGTGTATATAGGTTCATGCTACCTCAATAAAACTTTTACATTATCATAATGACATCCCATGTATATATTTCCAGCTTTCAAAATGTTTCAATGTGCATGTTTGTGTTACCCATAGTAAAAATAAAATCATTTTCAAAATCCGTTTTTACGTTTTTTGTGTGGTTTTGGGTCATATAGTTTGTCAAAATTTTAAAATAACTATCAGGTTATATACAGTAGGTGAGGTTGTGCTGAAGAAAAATACCAAACATTGACATGCTAAACATTTCTTAATGGGGTTTAGGAAGGCAGAATCAAAAGTATGCGAAAACGCCCAAATTAGCCCCGGACTCCAAAGGGTTAATAGTGTGATTCTACATACTGCTCTTTTGTCATTACCCCATATCACTAATCTTAATGATTTTAGCTATGTATGATTAATTCATACTACCAGAGGACACTACAAAATGTCAACCGTCAACCGCCAGCTTCCGCTGAGAAGCCTCTATATGCTTAGTTTAAGCACATCAAACCCTTTTTCCAGGCAAGATATTGAAGGGTTTTGCAAGGTGTTTGGAGATGTGTGAAGAATTAAATTAGAGCTTTAAGATCTCTCCTTCTTCCCCAACTACTACTCAAAAAATAATGGATTATGTGAACAACTTGGTGTTTTCCTATCCTTATTCAAGAGCAATTTTTATTTCAATTTGAGAGCATGCCTCCTTGATTTTAATGTTCAGATTTTGTAATGCTTTCATCCAAAACCATGCGCTCACACTCAAATTGCCCCTGCTTGTGCTCTGCCTCTCCTCAAACTGTATGCTCGCATTCAGATATATTGTTGCGACCACAGATTTCCTGCCCTCCAGCATTCCCCCTCTCCTCACCCTCAGCTGTTTGATATTGAACTTTATTTGAACCAGACTGACCTCTTTACAACAATCTCTACAGCTGTGTCAAATTTATCCATGCTTTTCATCATTTTTGTGGGCATTGTTCATTATAAAAATAACAAGTTAACATTTGGGCTTTAATGGGGGTTGTGCATTTTTTAACATTTTATGTGGAACTAAATGGGGCCCAAGACTATATCACACATTCGGCAAGCTGTTGGATTTGGGGAACACACACACACACCTCTGGACAAGTTGATTTTAGGAAGCTGTTTTAACACCATTCACACAGATTTTGGATTTTGTAAGATTCGGATGAATCTTACAAAAAACTAAACAGAGTCAGAGCAAATATGAAGTTGTAAAGTGTAGTTAGTCTTACACATCCATGACAGTAGCTGAGAACCACCCCTTATTCTCTCCAACTCACCCACGACTGTGAGCCATACAGTTGATATGGTTTTTCTTCCTCGCCAAATGCACTCGTACATATCAGTGTCACTGAGCAACATGCGCTGAAGGACCACAGACCAGTCTCCTTCCCTCAGTTTCTCCTCTGAGGGCATCTGGACTCGGCCCTGGAAGAAATTATGGACAGTAAATTACAAGCGTCCTCATATGGTATGAAGTGAACTTGCAATCTGTTACAGTAAAGTTCAAACAATGGCTGGTTTTGATATTTTTGATTTACAGTTAATGCATTGCTGTATATTTTAGCTGTAAATAATAAATAATAATTACAATTGAAGGGCTCTTTTTTCGTGCTTCATGCAGGTATGATATGCCACAGGGAAGTGGACCATGACTTCTCTGCATATAAATTATCTTCCAACACAGCTGACAAATCACAGAATCCACATGTATGCAGATGACAAATGTCTTCACTACTCAGTGAGAGCAACAGAGGAATATTTTGCCTTTTAGAGTGAATAAACTGTCCCTGAACCCTCAAAAACTAAATATATATTCCTTGGGCTTTCTCAGTAACTCCTGGACAATTAGCGATGGGGTTAATATCTATGAGCAGGTTGTGATTTACACATATACGTGTGATACTGGATACTTTCCTATAATCGAAAATGGAGTGCTGAAAGCATTTACAGATCAGCTGACAGGTGTTTACTAGAATATGCAACCTCTCATTACCACAAGCTGCTCTTCCAATATGTCTTAAGTGCTCCATAATCATCCCGGTCACACATCAGAATTATCAGCCCACCTGATATCATGTAGAAATCCCACAGGGCTCTGTGCTGGGCCCTATGCCCTTCACAGCCCCAAGCATTTCATACAATCATTTCATTCGGGCCCAATTAAATGATTGGACGGATTTGTAACTTTCTTGTGACAGCCACAGATATCAGATTTTTTTCTCAGAGCTTTGCTGTCGGGATGTAAAAAGTATTTGAACAAATATAACAACAAATCTTTTTGAAATACTTCAATCACCCTAGCCTTAAACATATGCTTAAAGGCATTTGACTAAGTTTGTAGGAGTTTGTGTTATTCAAAAATGTTTGTGCAACTGTTATAATCTAATAATCTGTATTGGCACTGAGAAAACATTATTAGTCAGCCATACCTCAGTCATTTAGTGTTAAATATGCCGTGTCCTTGAAGGTAGCTCCTTTATTCTTTCTACCCCATATCACAAACTTTTCATAATATGAAATCACTTCAGGTAAGTGAGTCAACATTTTACACTAAAATGAAATGATTTATAGTGTAAACCCGCACTCCACTAAACCATAGCCAACTTGATTAAACAACTGTAGATTTCAGACTGTAAATGACAGAAGGACTGCACTAACCTTATATTTGTCTCCCTCTCTTAACTCTTCTCCCCGCAGAATTGCCACATCTTCCCCCATCGCCTCCCAGTGGAAACTCCCCTCCTCCTCTCGATAGGCTGAGCCATTACAGGGCAAGATGGCCGACTCTCCGTACTCCACCAGAAGGTTCTGTGTCTGCGCTATGTGCAGAGCTGGTCAAATAGAAGTGATAAAAAAAACAGATATTAAAGTTCTGCCTTTCTGCTGCTTACAGTTCTGAAATGCAATGAAAAATGAAAGGAAATTATTTGCAACATTATTTTATTGAACAAATTAAACATTAACTGAGCACAAAAGCACCAATAAAAAAAAGGGTGACGGCTATATTTTAAAGTGCAAAGTGCAGTTTTCCGTGTTTATCCCGCAAGTTGACATCGCAATGATTATTAAAAAAACAATATTTTGTGCAGCCCTAGAGATGTCTGAAGAGGCATGGAAAAGAAAGGATGATATGGGGAGGAAGAAAAAAAGAAAGAAAAGAAGACAAAATGGGTGACGGGAAGAGAAAGAGATGGAGATGGAAGGAAGAGGGTGCAGGAGGAGAGAGATCGAGAGAAACATCAAAGGAGATGTGTCATAAAAGATGATACTTAAGTAAACTTGTGTCTGTCTCCTGTGGAACATAAAGACTCACCATTGCAGAGCCGTCCACACTGAAGACACAGCAACATGAACAACAGAGGGAGCATCGTGTACAGCGCTGAAACACAAAAGCCTCGTTCAGGATGCATTACACTCCTGCTGATTTTAAACAACAAAAGACACATCGTGTAAATAGAGTCTAAGTAGCACTAACCACTATACTTTATTTAGAGCATCTCATAAAGGAACATTCGGCGATTTGCTGCATTGTCGTCAGTTTATCACTGAACGTTAGTCATAATAATGCATTGCCGTTTAGCAATGGTTACGTTAGAAACCATTGCTTTTAAAAGTGGATATATGGTATGTGGCCAACCAACCAAAGCTCTTTACTTGCCAACATTCACACCTACACACACACACACCTACACACACACACCTACACACACACACACACACACACACACACACAGTATCACAGCCTTCAGGAGCAATTTGGGTTCAGTCCTGCCCAACGACACTTGGACTCAAATACATTTTCTGCTGGTCCATTTGTAACACTTTCCTAAAAATAAAACAAAGTCAGAAGTCCTACATAGCGTACGTTTATTTGTTAGAGGCTCCAGATTAGCGTGACTTCTATGCTCAACATTATTTAACTGGAGTTAGAAGGGTAAACATTAAACTGACGGATTCTTGAATGAAGTTGGCCGCATTTTTGTCCCACAGAAGACAGAGGTGGGCACACCAACATGAAGGTCAAACAAAAAATCTTGGCTTACCGGAAAATGTTGGTGAGATGTAAGAAGATGTGAGCAGATGATGCCTGTCACACACAGCTTGGTGTGCGTGTGTATCTGTGTGTGTGTGCTCCTGTTACAAGACAACCTCTAAATGTCAACGTGCCGCCTTCAAGTGCTGTGGGAAATTTAATAGTCAATAATGATTAATTTCTCTCATAGCGCTCGGTTATTTTTTATTTAGTATTCATTTGAACATACTATAGTGTTACTAACATGTTATAACCAACATGCTTTAGTTATGTAACATGTTACAGTTACTGTTCTCTATCCTTTAAGCGCCATTGCAACTGATAATAACAATAACAATAATAATAATAATAATAATAATAATAATAATAATAATAATAATAATAATAATAATAATAATAATAATAATACTCATAATAACAATAGTGTAATTCCGTGATACCCTTATAATTATTGAGACGTTATTGTACCATGAGAATCTCATAGCGTGTAGATAAAGACATAGAGTGAGAAGTTATGTGTTATGTATCATATGTACGTACACCTGATCAGTTTTCTAAAATATTAGACAGCACACGTGCTGAGCTGCCTCTGAGTGGGCTTCCACCACATCATGGGAACTCACTGATGATGCTTTCAGGCTCCATGGGAAAAACTAGGTTACTGCTCACCTTATTTAGGGCTATTATAGGTATTGCTGCTATTTTATATTTTTTTATTGTAGCCTGTCTGAACTCTTACTATTATAGTTATTATATTGAAGCTTACACTCATATCTTCTAACCTTGGTTTGGTTAGCCATGATACCCGTATGTGTGCAGCTTCACAGAAACGTTTACGTGTTTCTTCAGGAAGTATTATTCTAGCTAAAGCACATGTGTTAAATACAGGGTCGATAGGGGAGTTTAGTCTCGGAACGGTGAAAGGAAGTCTCATATTGTAACTCTGAAGATGGCGCCTGGCCGTAGGTTGTGTGCACTCTCGATGAACACACCTGGTGCCACAGGAGACATTAATAACAGACGCTCTTCCTGAGTCCAACGAAAAAGAAATTGTTGAACCAGGTGGTGTAGCTGCCCAAACACCATTCACAACACTTTTAAACTCAAATTGTAGGAAGTATGCTTGGAAGGAGCTGGGTTTGAGGTGCCTTATCATATCAACTCCTCTGTCAGAATCTTTGCCAACATACATTAAAGGCTGTAAGGCCACGTCTCCACTGGAAAAGCAGCAGCACCCTCTGCTGTTTGGAGACTGAAGTGAAAATGCTGACAACTGTCTGAGTCATTATGGTAATTTTCTATTCTCAGTCCATCTCTGTAATAAACACAATATCCTAGTTTCACTACTTGTAATGCAGTAAAGATTATTGCAATTGCATGAAAGTGCAATACACTCTATTTACAACAACAATGTAACATTATGATGAAGCATGTATCAATATGTACTTCACTTTACTAACACATACAATGAGAATGTATGATACTGCAGGGACTATGATGGCATACTATGAGGTATAGGTTGAAGTGAGTATATGTACATATGTCAACATTTATTAAAAGCTGCATTAGTCAACCTCTAGTTCATAACTAGTCAAAAGCATCCATAAGACACTTATAATTCATTATAAATTACAGAGATAATGTTTCATGACTGTTAGTGCATGACCTCATTAGACCTCATGAGCACTTAGATCAGGGGTGTCCAACTGCGGCCCGTGGTCCATTTTGAATTGGCCCGCAGCAAATTCTAAAATTATAATGGAATATGGCCCAGATAAAAACTTGCGTTTCAATGTTTTGTACTTCTTAGTTCGAACACAGAAACACAGTTTTGACTTGTCAGCTAACTTAAAACATCAAGTGTCAGATAAAGCTTGTGCTTTAGATTTTTACTCGATTGCATGTGATGAGAGCACAGCTGTTAATTTTTTTTAGGGGAGTTGACGATAACTTTTGTGTTACAGAAGAGCTGCTTGGTCTTAGGAGTCTAAAGGGCACAACATAATTCGAGCACGAGGACTTTACCACAGAGAATTTCAAGCTTTCCTGTCTGATTTCGATGCTGAATACGGGGACGCACTCAACCATTCTGATGTGCGCTGGCTCAGTCGCAGCTCCGTGCTGAAGTGGTTTTATTCCCTGTTCCCTGTTTTTGAAAGAGAAGGACTGACCTATTCATGACCATCCATATTTGGCAGACCTGGAATTTTTAGTTGATTTTACTGGTCATCTCAACAGTGAACTACTACTGTGCACATGAAAGCATTCTGTGTGAAGCTCCGTCTCTTTGAGACACAACTACGCAACTTCAATGTTGTGCACTTCCCCACACTGTACGAAATCAAATGTGCTTTTCCAAATGTCAATCGGTTCTCATGACGTCCCTTGTTGCTAGTACGATTTATTTGGTTGGTAAAATTCAGAATCTCTCCACAGACTTATTTCCTTTGGGATTTTAAACTTCTATTTTTTGGTTGAGGTCCATTGGGAGACCACGGCGTGGTCGGCTTAGGTCCATTCTCAGAATGGACAGCGAGTATCGTGATTGGACGATGAAAATGGAAATCCAGTAGATCCCGCGCCAGATAGTAGAGAAAGAAGAGGGAAAGAGAAGGAAATATAATTATGTAGCACACAGTTTCACCCCTGTGGGATTTTTACATACCCTAGTATTTCTTTTAAAACAAAAAGTTTTCAGAATTACAGGCCCGGCTAGCTCAGTCAGTAGAGGATAAGACGTTGGGCGTTGGCCTTTTCGAGTGTATTCACACCTATATCGTTTGCACCAGTTGTTTCAAAATCTGGTTTGTTTCGCCACCTGGTGGTCAAAGGTGAACGCAGCTGTTCCACACTCAGATTCAGGATACATCAAGTTAGCCGAGAGGTCCTAGACCGGGTGTATTCACACCTAGCCAGTTGGTACAAGTAGTTTCGAAACCTGCATTATAAAAAACATGGTTTTATTCATCTGGGCCAAGGTGAACACAACAATCTCACCCAAGGATGCTGAGCAAAACAAGTGGGCCGAGATGTCCTCGAGAGGGTTCATTGTATGTTGTATCACCGAAGGTAACCTTTTCTTTGAAACCTGGACCATTTTGTCCCCAGCCGTAGTTAGTCTGGGTGTGGTTTGGTTACTCACAGCAATCTCACCCTTGGATATGGTCGAAAACAAGTGAGCCGAGATGGTCTCAAGATGGTGGATTCACATTTAGCACGTCTGGACCTGTTTTTACACATTCTGGGTTCGAGCCCCACGTTGGGCGTTGGCCTTTTCAAGTGTATTCACACCTATATCGTTTGCACCAGTTGTTTCAAAATCTGGTTTGTTTCATTCAGCCAAGATGTCCTAGAACGGGTGTATTCACACCTAGCCAGTTGGTACAAGTAGTTTCGAAACCTGCATCATAGCACGTCTGGACCTTTTTTTTCACACATTCTGGAGTGTTTCACTAACAGGTTTGGTTCTTTGGATCAAAGTTAACCCTTGAGCAGAGCTGTCCACAGTACAAAATACCATCTCCCATGGATCGGCTCGAACCGACGACCCAATTTTTCAGAATTACAGGCCCGGCTAGCTCAGTCGGTAGAGCATGAGACTCTTAACCTCAGGGTCGTTGGGCATTGGCCTTTTCGAGTGTATTCACACCTATATCGTTTGCACCAGTTGTTTCAAAATCTGGTTTGTTTCACCACCTGGTGGTCAAAGGTGAACGCAGCTGTTCCACACTCAGATTCAGGATACATCAAGTTAGCCGAGATGTCCTAGAGCGGGTGTATTCACACCTAGCCAGTTGGTACAAGTAGTTTCGAAACCTGCATTATAAAAAACATGGTTTTATTCATCTGGGCCAAGGTGAACACAACAATCTCACCCAAGGATGCTGAGCAAAACAAGTGGGCCGAGATGTCCTCGAGAGGGTTCATTGTATGTTGTAGCACCGAATGTAACCTTTTCTTTGAAACCTGGACCATTTTGTTCCCAGCCATAGTTAGTTTGGGTGTGGTTTGGTTACTCACAGCAATCTCACCCTTGGAAATGGTCGAAAACAAGTGAGCCGAGATGGTCTCAAGATGGTGGATTCACATTTAGCACGTCTGGACCTGTTTTTACACATTCTGGAGTGTTTCACTAACAGGTTTGGTTCTTTGGATCAAAGTTAACCCTTGAGCAGAGCTGTCCACAGTACAAAATACCATCTCCCATGGAGCGGCTCGAACCGACGACCCAATTTTTCAGAATTACAGGCCCGGCTAGCTCAGTCAATAGAGCATGAGACTCTTAATCTCAGGGTCGTTGCGCATTGGCCTTTTCGAGTGTATTCACACCTATATCGTTTGCACCAGTTGTTTCAAAATCTGGTTTGTTTCACCACCTGGTGGTCAAAGGTGAACGCAGCTGTTCCACACTCAGATTCAGGATACATCAAGTTAGCCGAGATGTCTTAGAGCGGGTGAATTCACACCTACCATTTTGGTACAAGTAGTTTCGAAACCTGCATCATAAAAATCATGGTTTTATTCATCTGGGCCAAGGTGAACACAACAATCTCACCCAGGAATGCTGAGCAAAACAAGTGGGCCGAGATGTCCTCGAGAGGGTTCATTGTATGTTGTAGCACCGAAGGTAACCTTTTCTTTGAAACTTGGACCATTTTGTTCCCAGCCGTAGTTAGTTTGGGTGTGGTTTGGTTACTCACAGCAATCTCACCCTTGGAAATGGTCGAAAACAAGTGAGCCGAGATGGTCTCAAGATGGTGGATTCACATTTAGCACGTCTGGACCTGTTTTTACACATTCTGGATTCGAGCCCCACGTTGGGCGTTGGCCTTTTCAAGTGTATTCACACCTATATCGTTTGCACCAGTTGTTTCAAAATCTGGTTTGTTTCACCACCTGGTGGTCAAAGGTGAACGCAGCTGTTCCACACTCAGATTCAGGATACATCAAGTTAGCCGAGATGTCCTAGAGCGGGTGAATTCACACCTACCATTTTGGTACAAGTAGTTTCGAAACCTGCATCATAAAAATCATGGTTTTATTCATCTGGGCCAAGGTGAACACAACAATCTCACCCAAGGATGCTGAGCAAAACAAGTGGGCCGAGATGTCCTCGAGAGGGTTCATTGTATGTTGTAGCACCGAAGGTAACCTTTTCTTTGAAACCTGGACCATTTTTTCCCCAGCCGTAGTTAGTCTGGGTGTGGTTTGGTTACTCACAGCAATCTCACCCTTGGATATGGTCGAAAACAAGTGAGCCGAGATGGTCTCAAGATGGTGGATTCACATTTAGCACGTCTGGACCTGTTTTTACACATTCTGGAGTGTTTCACTAACAGGTTTGGTTCTTTGGATCAAAGTTAACCCTTGAGCAGAGCTGTCCACAGTACAAAATACCATCTCCCATGGAGCGGCTCGAACCGACGACCCAATTTTTCAGAATTACAGGCCCGGCTAGCTCAGTCGGTAGAGCATGAGACTCTTAATCTCAGGGTCGTTGGGCATTGGCCTTTTCGAGTGTATTCACACCTATATCGTTTGCACCAGTTGTTTCAAAATCTGGTTTGTTTCACCACCTGGTGGTCAAAGGTGAACGCAGCTGTTCCACACTCAGATTCAGGATACATCAAGTTAGCCGAGATGTCCTAGAGCGGGTGTATTCACACCTTGCCAGTTGGTACAAGTAGTTTCGAAACCTGCATCATAAAAAAAATGGTTTTATTCATCTGGGCCAAGGTGAACACAACAATCTCACCCAGGGATGCTGAGCAAAACAAGTGGGCCGAGATGTCCTCGAGAGGGTTCATTGTATGTTGTAGCACCGAAGGTAACCTTTTCTTTGAAACTTGGACCATTTTGTTCCCAGCCGTAGTTAGTTTGGGTGTGGTTTGGTTACTCACAGCAATCTCACCCTTGGAAATGGTCGAAAACAAGTGAGCCGAGATGGTCTCAAGATGGTGGATTCACATTTAGCACGTCTGGACCTGTTTTTACACATTCTGGAGTGTTTCACTAACAGGTTTGATTCTTTGGATCAAAGTTAACCCTTGAGCAGAGCTGTCCACTGTACAAAATACCATCTCCCATGGAGCGGCTCGAACCGACGACCCAATTTTTCAGAGTTACAGGCCCGGCTAGCACAGTCGGTAGAGCATGAGACTCTTACTCTCAGGGTCGTGGGTTCAAGCCCCAAGTTGGGCGTTGGCCTTTTCAATTGTATTCACTCCTATATCGTTTGCACCAGTTGTTTCAAAATCTGGTTTGTTTCACCACCTGGTTGTCAAAGGTGAACGCAGCTGTTCCACACTCAGATTCAGGATACATCAAGTTAGCCGAGATGTCCTAGAGCTGGTGTATTCACACCTAGCGAGTTGGTACAAGTAGTTTAGAAACCTGCATCATAAAAAACATGGTTTTATTCATCTGGGCCAAGGTGAACACAACAATCTCACCCAAGGATGCTGAGCAAAACAAGTGGGCCGAGATGTCCTCGAGAGGGTTCATTGTATGTTGTAGCACCGAAGGTAACCTTTTCTTTGAAACCTGGACCATTTTGTCCCCAGCCGTAGTTAGTTTGGGTGTGGTTTGGTTACTCACAGCAATCTCACCCTTGGATATGGTCGAAAACAAGTGAGCCGAGATGGTCTCAAGATGGTGGTAAAGGGTGGAAAAAGTTGAAGAACTCGGAGCTTGAATGTCGAATCAAAACAGCAATCTTCTGGTGCAATCGATATATTTATTTAACGTGATAAGTCAAACATAGAAAATATTCTCAGCTGAGGACACAATTCGCATCGCCGTTTTCTCAGACTGCATGGCTTAAAAGCCCCCATGTTGCTGTCTCACGGCTCCGCTCCAGTGTGTACAAAGGGTCGTAAAACATGTGACTAAATACATGGAGTAGGCGTTGACCTTCTCCTTATTGGTCCCAGTTTGGCGCCAACACGCTCCTCCGTCAGCAGTCAGGAAGTAATGGTTTGTTGACCCGTTTTCTTAAAGGGGAAGTGCCCCTATTATGTTTGTAATACACTCAGTGCAGCAAATACATAATTGTGCAGAAACATATTCGTAGTGTAGATATATATATATATTGATTGAGGTAAACAAATACATATGATAGTCTTTCCAATGTGGATTAATACAATTTAGGATTAATTTACCTGACAATTCCCCCTCCAGTAAATATAAGGCACCGAGTGGTGTACAAATTCAGCATATGGTATACAAGAATACATTCATAGTGCACTTGTTTTTATTCCAGTCATAAAAAGTACCTTCTGTATAAAACATCAACTTTAATAAAAAATACCTTCTGTATAAAACCAAAGAACTTTTAGCTTCAGTATCATACAAAACACTTCCAGTAAAAGACAGTAAATATTAGTGAACTTTTAATGTCTGTATTAGACTAATATCTGTATACGACTGTGCGACTGTGACTACAGTAAGAGACTGTAACTACAATAAAGTCAGTGGCTTCGGTATGGCAGCAAAAAAACACTTTGTAGAGTTATTCACATGAAATCATCTTCCTCCTGGCTGTCGTGTTCCTGCTCTATATCATAGTCTATGAGTAACTTGGTTTGCTCTTGCATAAAAAACTGACCTTTCTCAGTCTCTTTCTCTTTGGTCAGGGCAGTAGTGATCAGTCTAGTGGTCAGGGTGTGGATACATGGAATGCAACAGCATCCACATAGGATTAGTATTCCTATCATTATCGGTATGAACAACACCAACATCTTATACTGACCAAACCAACGCTCCAGGGAGCCTGTGAAGTAATTCTCTACCCCACTGTTTGATGCTAGCTCTTTGCTGAGTCTGTCAAGTCCTTTCAAAGCTCTGGTAAAGGATCCATCAGGGGCTGTGTTATTTGGGATGAAAGTACAACACAGAGCCAAACAATTTACAGACACCCCCTTTTTCAGCTAGCAACATGTCTAATGCAATTCTGTTCTGTAATCAGGCTAGTTCTATCAAATTGCATAAATCTGTGGAGAGGGGATTGTACTCGTATACATTTGTTTTGTTATTGTGGAATCAATCAATCTCGTCATGCGGCTTCTAATTTATGGTATAGAACAACATCCACATACAGTAAGTATTCAGAATCAGAATAATCTTTCTTGTCATGTAGGTTTTCACCTACAAAGAATTTGCTCTGGGTTAGCTGGTACATGAATATAAAAAGTGCATAAATATTTACAAAATATAAACTGTGGAGATAATGTACAAATTGATATTGATATAGCTATTAATGCTGAAGATACCAGTTACATGAGAACTCTCCATCTCCCGAACCTTCTTTCCATAGCATCACCAGACTAATTATCTACTCCTGAATTCTCTGCTGATTCTTTATCTAATGTTGTCAATCTTTGTAAGGCTCTAGTAACTGATCTCTTTGAAACAGTATTATTTGATATAATTGTGCAACAGGATGATCCAAACATGGCACACACACCTCCTTTCTCTGCTCGGAGCATGTCTAAAGACATTCTATCATGTCAATACGCTGGAAGCTGCTTGTTGTTTAGCTTGTCCCTTAACGGCATCCCTTGTAATAATTAATAAACCTCTGTTAGATGCAATGAATGTATTTAATCCACATTCTTATTGGTAGTTGCCCATCATAAAAACAATGAGTCAAAACCTGCTCCAATTTGATCTCTGGCACTCCCCGGGGCACTCCTACTGCATCTCTTGTATGCTGTGGAGCTGAAGCTCTCCCCAGGTGCTGTGTTTCTCTTCCACCGAGTTCAAGCTCACAAGAGTTTGACCTGTTGTGGGCCAAACATAGAAACGCTCGACCAGTGTCATCAATGCACATATTTCAGTCTTGTGCTATTGGTTCTGTGAGTTGGATATCTCTTATGGAAATTTTTGCAAATTGGGCTGAGTGGTTCTGTTACACTGTGCATCATTGTTAACAGAAAGGTTTACTCTGTTATTGGTCCGAGTATTACTGGGACTGGGCTTAAAGCAAGGAGGGGCCTGACTGGTACACACACACACACAATATATTTACTGAGCTAGTGGTATACAGTTTGCAGTCAAGCCACATATTCTTCCCCACATATCCTGTCTCCATGCCTACTCTATTTCTTACTGTAGTAACTTTATATCCTTTCCTACTGACTGCTTTGAGATTGCAGTCTTCTTGTTTTCTACCTTTATCCTAAAGTGTCCTTGTGGACCTGCTCCTAAAACCTCTGCTGCCTAAAACAGTCTCTAATCTCTGGGATGCGATGAAACGATGGTGAGGAATAATGGATCACAATAATTTATTTTCTTACATGTCACTCCTCTCCGTGGCGCAGATGTGTTCCTCTGCCCACCTGATCTGTTCTGCATATTGTTAGGGGAGAGGGACAGGTTATTACGTCACAGAAATCAAATTTGATGTGGTTGTGCAGTCTCAGGTGTACAGGGCTATACTCACCCTCCTGTGATGACTCTGACCCCCATTTCACAGTCCCCTTCTAAAACTTCGGGTTGTTGAATCTTCACTGATGGTGAGACAAGCGCCCTTATGGGTACCACCTCCCTGTGTAGTCAGACTTCACCACGAAGAGGTCCAGTTTCTGCTTTATGGAGTCAGTGTCTCTCACAGGAGTGGTGATATATTTATGTGTCAGGTGTCACCAGGATTCTCTCTCTCTCTCTCTACCTTTCTTTCTTTCTTCCTTCCTTCCTTTCTTCCCAAATGGTGGTATATTTCTAAATATGGCTCTGATAGTTTTCCCGGCACAGATAGGGAAACTTGGCATGATTTCCAGTGTTCTTTTATACCATTAGTCTTTCACACTTATTTACATCAACACTGATTATTGTACCGTAAATGTTCTTATTCTGTCTAATGTTTTATGTCTTTGCAGTGAAGCACTTTGGCCTGCAATTCTTACATAAAGCTTATTATTATCATTATTATTATTATCCTTTACCCACATTACCTTATTTTACAGTTCATTTAGCTGTAAACACTTTAGCTACTGTCATAGCGTCTACTGTATGTGTTGGAAATACTTCAGCTCATTTTATATACGTCTATAATCGTTAAACTATATTTATTTCCTTCATATTTATTTAGTTCAGAATATCCGTTTCCGCACATCTGCATGGATTCTATTGGAGTCGGCATTCGAATCAAATGCTATGAATATACTCTATTAATATAATACTTAATATAATACTCAATATAATACTCCCCCTTTTGAGACATGGTCAAATACCGTGTCTCAATACACACATTTATATATGTTCTTGGTAGTACTGAGTTCTTCTCTGGTCAAGTGTTCTTTCATCAGTCGTCTCTGTCTTGTATGTAATTATTCTTAGTCCCAACGGCTTGTTCTTACTTTGTAGCTGCATTCTGCATCTCTTTCAATATCTCTGTCTTGTGTTCTGGCGTGTTTGTCTTCTCATTTACATATTGTTGTCTACTGAAACTGGATCAGTTCTTATCATATGTGTTGTGCCTTTATATAAAGCAATATACTTTGGTAGCTGTACTGCCTTCAATAAGTCTTCTATTAGAGTGAGTAATATTAGTCAATTAATTAGTTAGTAATATTAGTCAATTAGTCAGTTAGTAATATTAGTCAATTAGTCAGTTAGTCAATGTTACCCTACCGCTATTATGTACTTGTTGAGCAAACACATGTTGTTGAACATGCATAGTTACCGTCTGTGTAGATATCTACAACTTTATCTTTCTTTTATCTGCATGCCTCTGTCAACGCTATCAGTTCTGCTGCTCTGCTGACAGATGATTAGGAAGAGCTTCTGCTTTTAATATGTCTGTCTGTGTCACTACAGAGATCTTGTCACATTCGGATCCTCTAGGTTACTTTACATGATCCGTTAACAAACATTTCTATCTCTGGTTCCTCTTAGGGAATGTCAGTCAAGTCTGGTCTTGGTGAAGTTCCTTGTCCGTCTCTGTCGTTCAGTCATGTGGTTCTCCGTCTTCAGCTGTTGGTAATAATGTAGATGGATCAAAGTTGTACATTATTCTATAGTCAGATGCGGTTGTGAAAACAAGACTTGACACTGCATGCCTGGTGTTAAAGTCAATGGCCTGAATAACACTTGATGCAGAGGCCTGACCTGCCATTGAAGCTGCAGTTACTGCTCATGTGCGGTCAGGCATCGCCTTATCTACTGGGTCTAATTGTGAAGAGTAGTGAACCACTGGTCTCCTCTTATCTCCATGGTTCTGTGTTAATTCTAATGTCATGAAGTTTAGATAAAAGGTTTCTTATAGTCTGGTATTTCTAAAACAGATGAGTTTACCAAAACTTTATTTTCTTAAATAATTCGTCAGCTGTTTCAATCCCTATTATCTTATCAGATACTGATATAGGGTTTTTAGAAATCCGTTTTGACAGAGGATTAATTAATAGTGCATCATTTGGCACTCAGCTTCTACAGAAATTACACAATTTATCTCTTAATCTGGTTTAGGTGCTTCTAATTAAGTTATTCCTCTCCTCTTCAAGTGCTCTGCCTGATTGTGAAATGTTGTAACTCAAATTCTTTACTATTGATTTGAACAATTGTAGTTTATTATATCAAGGCGCTCACCATATCCTTATGGGATTATTATGTAAATGCACACTTCTTTCCCTCAAACTAGATTCAAACTAAATCTGACTTTCTTTTACCACTTAGCTGGAAAAGAATGCGTGTGCTATATCTATTATTAAAAATGTGCTCTCTGGATCTCTGGATGCTCTTGGTACTACAACTTTATTTACTACCTGTAACTCTGGTACCATCAGCCATCCTATATATGGCAGTTTTCCTTACTGGAAATATGGATTGCTCCTGACACTTGATCTAATTCACTCTGACACTTCTTGCTTAAACAGATACCATCTCCAATATGGCCTGATACTAAAATCTTTTATTATTATTTTTTATTCTGAACGTAATCTATCATTAGCTGATTGTTTTTATTTTACACTCTTTATTCTGAGTATTTTGCGGCTCTGTTCTGCTCTAATCATTTCTGTCTGCTCCAGAATTACACAAAAAGTCTACATATCTGTCATCCACACACTTATTAAACATGTTTTCTCAAAAACATATAAGAGACAGTTTTCTACACTTTACAATTCAGCCTCCTTTAATTGACTATGATAGTGTGTGTGAATGCAGATATACGACCTGGTTCCGGAAGTGTGGATCCCCGTTGCTGGGGAGTCATGTTCTCTTGTCAGTCCTTTTTCTGACGTCCGGTCTACAGTCTCCCTCTGGGGTTCTGGTTTCACATTTTTCTTCTCTTTAGCTTTCCTCAATTCAATTGGATTTTTAATTGTAATTTACCAATTTGTCTGCTGGTGCACAATTTTAAATATAGGTGCACTTTAATTGCCGTCCTACAGGTGGAGGTGTTTAAATTTTGTAAAGTTTCTATAAACTTTTAGTTGTAGTCTCAATTTTGTCCACCAGAGGCATTTAGCCATCAACCGGATGTGGGTTCTTTGTTGAATTCCCACCGGATGAAGAAGGATAGAAAATGGAGGTTTCTTTGTTCTAAATTTTCTCTCCTTTCAGTTTGGAGAAAACTTGCATCTTTGGTTTAATCACTCGGTCACTACATCACTTATGCATTTTATTTCCACCCACACTGCTCCAGCATAAGATTCAAGGTTTAGTTTATCACAATTTTACTTTCTCATGCCTCGTAACATCAAGTAGGCGGAATTAGCGACCCAGCATCAATTGGCCACAGTTAGCTGGTCCTAATCTCTGAGGCCTTTCACAAAAACGTCTCCTTCTTTCACGTTTTTCCAACTCAAAACTACTTCACATACACTCCACGGTTCTCTTTGATTTCACAACCGTCCACCAGTCAGTTTGAACAGTTTTTACCCGTTCTACAAACTCCAATGCATTAGCTAAATATCAGCTCTAGCTTAGCCTCGCCTTAGGCCTGCTTGAGACACACTTTACTCACAACAATACAACAATACAACAAATCTTAACATGTTTTACACTATGCTTGCCCAAAGGAGATGATATATAACATCTGAGACTATGAGACCGGACACCCACCTTGGGATTTCTTTGATTAAATATGAGCTCTCGGCCCTAACCAGTCTACGCTGGAACCCTCCATAGGCTTTTTTAATAAATATCGTGAAACACAATTAATATCTTCAATGCTTGCTCTTATCACATGTATTTCAACATTCAGGATTGCTTTCTATCGTTTAACAGCAGTTGTATTAGCTATGACCGTCGAACATTGTTGCTGGCATTCATTAATAAATTTTCCTAATCTACCTGCAGTGAATATTTGATTTAACCGGTGTTCACTCTCACCTGATCTTTTGCACGTGCAATGAATACCAGACAACGATACTCGGCGATCGTTCTTCACTTCTCCTTCCGGGAGCCCACCCAGGGACGCCAATTAAAGGGTGGAAAAAGTTGAAGAACTCGGAGCTTGAATGTCGAATCAAAACAGCAATCTTCTGGTGCAATCGATATATTTATTTAACGTGATAAGTCAAACATAGAAAATATTCTCAGCTGAGGACACAATTCGCATCGCCGTTTTCTCAGACTGCATGGCTTAAAAGCCCCCATGTTGCTGTCTCACGGCTCCGCTCCAGTGTGTACAAAGGGTCGTAAAACATGTGGCTAAATACATGGAGTAGGCGTTGACCTTCTCCTCATTGGTCCCAGTTTGGCGCCAACACGCTCCTCCGTCAGCAGTCAGGAAGTAATGGTTTGTTGACCCGTTTTCTTAAAGGGGAAGTGCCCCTATTATGTTTGTAATACACTCAGTGCAGCAAATACATAATTGCGCAGAAACATATTCGTAGTGTAGATATATATATATATATATATATATATATATATATATATATATATATATATATATATATATTGAGGTAAACAAATACATATGATAGTCTTTCCAATGTGGATTAATACAATTTAGGATTAATTTACCTGACAGTGGATTCACATTTAGCACGTCTGGACCTGTTTTTACACATTCTGGAGTGTTTCACTAACAGGTTTGGTTCTTTGGATCAAAGTTAACCCTTGAGCAGAGCTGTCCACAGTACAAAATACCATCTCCCATGGATCGGCTCGAACCGACGACCCAATTTTTCAGAATTACAGGCCCGGCTAGCTCAGTCGGTAGAGCATGAGACTCTTAACCTCAGGGTCGTTGGGCATTGGCCTTTTCGAGTGTATTCACACCTATATCGTTTGCACCAGTTGTTTCAAAATCTGGTTTGTTTCACCACCTGGTGGTCAAAGGTGAACGCAGCTGTTCCACACTCAGATTCAGGATACATCAAGTTAGCCGAGAGGTCCTAGACCGGGTGTATTCACACCTAGCCAGTTGGTACAAGTAGTTTCGAAACCTGCATTATAAAAAACATGGTTTTATTCATCTGGGCCAAGGTGAACACAACAATCTCACCCAAGGATGCTGAGCAAAACAAGTGGGCCGAGATGTCCTCGAGAGGGTTCATTGTATGTTGTAGCACCGAAGGTAACCTTTTCTTTGAAACCTGGACCATTTTGTCCCCAGCCGTAGTTAGTCTAGGTGTGGTTTGGTTACTCACAGCAATCTCACCCTTGAATATGGTCGAAAACAAGTGAGCCGAGATGGTCTCAAGATGGTGGATTCACATTTAGCACGTCTGGACCTGTTTTTACACATTCTGGAGTGTTTCACTAACAGGTTTGGTTCTTTTGGATCAAAGTTAACCCTTGAGCAGAGCTGTCCACAGTACAATATACCATCTCCCATGGAGAGGCTCGAACCGACGACCCAATTTTTCAGAATTACAGGCCCGGCTAGCTCTGTCGGTAGAGCATGAAACTCTTAATCTCAGGGTCGTGGGTTCGAGCACCACGTTGGGCGTTGGCCTTTTCGACTTTATATGTATTTGTCCCCTGTTGCTAGTACAATTGATTTGGTTGGTAAAATTCTGAATCTCTGCACATTCTTATTTCCTTTGGGATTTTAAACTTCTATTTTTTGCTCTTACCAAAATGCACAAAGACTTTAACTGTATTTGACACTGTAACCATTACCTGAAATATGATCTTGGGAGGTATCGGTTCTAATGACGTCCCCTGTTGCTAGTACAATTGATTTGGTTGGTAAAATTCAGAATCTCTGCACAGACTTATTTCCTTTGGGATTTTAAACTTCTATCTTTTGCTCTTATCAAAATGCACAAAGACTTTAACTGTATTTGTTCTTTTTTTAAGATTTTTTTCTACTGTAGATAATGATTTTATAGTCAGGATGGCCGAGCAGTCTAAGGCGCTGCGTTAAGGTCGCAGTCTCCTCTGGAGGCATGTGTTCAAATCCCACTTCTGACAGCCAGTTCTTTTCACTGTAACCATTACCTGAAATATGATCTCGGGAAGAATCGGTTCTCAATAGGTCCATTGTTGCGAGTACAATTTATTTGGTTGGTAAAATTCAGAATCTCTGCACAGACTTATTTCCTTTGGGATTTTAAACTTTTATTTTTTGATCTTCCCAAAATGCACAAAGACTTTAACTTTATTTGTTCTGTAGATAATGATTTTATAGTCAGGATGGCTGATCAGACTAAGGCGCTGCGTTAAGGTAGCAGTCTCCTCTGGAGGCGTGGGTTCAAATCCCACTTCTGACAGCCATTTCTTTTCACTGTGAGTACGATTTATTTGGTTGGTAAAATTCAGAATTTTGTCTGTTCGGTTTCTGCTGGAAAGTTTTTCTTTTTTATGTTTTGGCAAGACAATTCATTGTGTTTTACCTTCAATAAATTGCAAGTGTATATGCTCTATTTCAGATTACGGCCATACCACACTGACAACGCCTGATCTCGGAAGCTAAGCAGAGTTGGGCTGGGTCAGTACTTGGATGGGTGACCGCCTGGGAATACCCCGTGCTGTAAGCATTTTGTTTCCTTCTTAATTCGCAAAATGAAGACATGAATAGAACTGTCCGCGTATATTAAGAAAAGACAATTCATTGTGTTTTACCTTCAATATAAAGCAAGTGTATATGCTCTATTTTAGATTACGGCCATACCACCCTGACAACGCCCGATCTCGTCTGATCTCGGAAGGTAAGCAGAGTTGGGCTGGGTCAGTACTTGGGAGGATGACTGCCTGGGAATACCCCGTGCTGTAAGCATTTTGTTTCCTTCTTAATTAGCAAAATAAAGACATGAATAGAACTGTCCGCGTATATTAAGAAAAGACAATTCATTGTGTTTTACCTTCAATAAACAGCAAGTGTATATGCTCTATTTTAGATTACGGCCATACCACACTGACAATGCCCGGTCTCGCCTGATCTCGGAAGCTAAGCAGAGTTGGGTTGGGTCAGTACTTGGATGGGTGAATGCCTGGGAATACCCGGTGCTGTAAGCATTTTGTTTCCTTCTTAATTAGCAAAATGAAGACATGAATAGAACTGTCCGCGTATATTAAGAAAAGACATTTCATTGTGTTTTACCTTCAATAAACAGCAAGTGTATATGCTCTATTTCAGATTACGGCCATACCACACTGACAACGCCTGATGTCGGAAGCTAAGCAGAGTTAGGCTGGGTCAGTACTTGGATGTGTGACCGCCTGGGAATACCTGGTGCTGTAAGCATTTTGTTTCCTTCTTAATTCGTAAAATGAAGACATGAATAGAACTATCCGCGTATATTAAGAAAAGACAATTCATTGGGTTTTACCTTCAATAAACGGCAAGTGTATATGCTCTTTTTCAGATTACGGCCATACCACACAGACAATGCCCGATCTCGTCTGATCTCGGAAGTTAAGCAGAGTTGGGCTGGGTCAGTACTTGGATGGGTGAATGCCTGGAAATACCTGGTGCTGTAAGCATTTTGTTTCCTTCTTAATTCGCAAAATGAAGACATGAATAGAACTATCCGCGTATATTAAGAAAAGACAATTCATTGGGTTTTACCTTCAATAAACAGCAAGTGTATATGCTCTATTTCAGATTACGGCCATACCACACTGACAACGCCCGATCTCGTATGATCTCGGAAGCTAAACAGAGTTGGGCTGGGTCAGTACTTGGATGGGTGACCGCCTGGGAATACCCGGTGCTGTAAGCATTTTGTTTCCTTCTTAATTAGCAAAATGAAGACATAATTAGAACAGTCCGCGTATATTAAGAAAAGACAATTCATTGTGTTTTACTTTAATAAACAGCAAGTGTATATGCTCTATTTAGATTACGGCCATACCACCCTGACAACGCCCGATCTCGTCTGATCTCGGAAGCTAAGCAGAGTTGGGCTGGGTCAGTACTTGGGTGGATGACTGCCTGGGAATACCCCGTGCTGTAAGCATTTTGTTTCCTTCTTAATTAGCTAAATGAAGACATGAATAGAACTGTCCGCGTATATTAAGAAAAGACAATTCATTGTGTTTTACCTTCAATAAACAGCAAGTGTATATGCTGTATTTCAGATTACGGCCATACCACACTGACAATGCCCGATCTCGTCTGATCTCGGAAGCTAAGCAGAGTTGGGCTAGGTCAGTACTTGGATGGGTGAATGCCTGGGAATACCCGGTGCTGTAAGCATTTTGTTTCCTTCTTAATTAGCAAAATGAAGACATGAATAGAACTGTCCGCGTATATTAAGAAAAGACAATTCATTGTGTTTTACCTTCAATAAACAGCAAGTGTATATGCTCTATTTCAGATTACGGCCATACCACACTGACAACGCCTGATCTCGGAAGCTAAGCAGAGTTAGGCTGGGTCAGTACTTGGATGTGTGACCGCCTGGGAATACCTGGTGCTGTAAGCATTTTGTTTCCTTCTTAATTCGTAAAATGAAGACATGAATAGAACTATCCGCGTATATTAAGAAAAGACAATTCATTGGGTTTTACCTTCAATAAACGGCAAGTGTATATGCTCTTTTTCAGATTACGGCCATACCACACAGACAACGCCCGATCTCGTCTGATCTCGGAAGTTAAGCAGAGTTGGGCTGGGTCAGTACTTGGATGGGTGAACGCCTGGAAATACCTGGTGCTGTAAGCATTTTGTTTCCTTCTTAATTCGCAAAATGAAGACATGAATAGAACTATCCGCGTATATTAAGAAAAAACAATTCATTGGGTTTTACCTTCAATAAACAGGCAAGTGTATATGCTCTATTTCAGATTACGGCAATACCACACAGACAACGCCCGATCTCGTCTGATCTCGGAAGTTAAGCAGAGTTGGGCTGGGTCAGTACTTGGATGGGTGACCGCCTGGGAATACCCGGTGCTGTAAGCATTTTGTTTCCTTCTTAATTAGCAAAATGAAGACATGAATAGAACTGTCCGCGTATATTAAGAAAAGACAATTCATTGTGTTTTACCTTCAATAAACAGCAAGTGTATATGCTCTATTTCAGATTACGGCCATACCACACTGACAACGCCCGATCTCGTCTGATCTCGGAAGCTAAGCAGAGTTGGGCTGGGTCAGTACTTGGATGGGTGACCGCCTGGGAATACCCGGTGCTGTAAGCATTTTGTTTCCTTCTTAATTAGCAAAATGAAGACATGAATAGAACTGTCCGCGTATATTAAGAAAAGACAATTCATTGTGTTTTACCTTCAATAAACAGCAAGTGTATATGCTCTATTTCAGATTACGGCCATACCACACTGACAATGCCCGATCTCGTCTGATCTCGGAAGCTAAGCAGAGTTGGGCTGGGTCAGTACTTGGATGGGTGACCGCCTGGGAATACCCGGTGCTGTAAGCATTTTGTTTCCTTCTTAATTAGCAAAATGAAGACATGAATAGAACTGTCCGCGTATATTAAGAAAAGACAATTCATTGTGTTTTACCTTCAATAAACAGCAAGTGTATATGCTCTATTTCAGATTACGGCCATACCACACTGACAACGCCCGATCTCGTCTGATCTCGGAAGCTAAGCAGAGTTGGGCTGGGTCAGTACTTGGATGGGTGACCGCCTGGGAATACCCGGTGCTGTAAGCATTTTGTTTCCTTCTTAATTAGCAAAATGAAGACATGAATAGAACTGTCCGCGTATATTAAGAAAAGACAATTCATTGTGTTTTACCTTCAATAAACAGCAAGTGTATATGCTCTATTTCAGATTACGGCCATACCACACTGACAACGCCCGATCTCGTCTGATCTCGGAAGCTAAGCAGAGTTGGGCTGGGTCAGTACTTGGATGGGTGACCGCCTGGGAATACCCGGTGCTGTAAGCATTTTGTTTCCTTCTTAATTAGCAAAATGAAGACATGAATAGAACTGTCCGCAGTATATTAAGAAAAGACAATTCATTGTGTTTTACCTTCAATAAACAGCAAGTGTATATGCTCTATTTCAGATTACGGCCATACCACACTGACAACGCCCGATCTCGTCTGATCTCGGAAGCTAAGCAGAGTTGGGCTGGGTCAGTACTTGGATGGGTGACCGCCTGGGAATACCCGGTGCTGTAAGCATTTTGTTTCCTTCTTAATTAGCAAAATGAAGACATGAATAGAACTGTCCGCGTATATTAAGAAAAGACAATTCATTGTGTTTTACCTTCAATAAACAGCAAGTGTATATGCTATATTTTAGATTACGGCCATACCACACTGACAACGCCCGATCTCGTCTGATCTCGGAAGCTAAGCAGAGTTGGGCTGGGTCAGTACTTGGATGGGTGACCGCCTGGGAATACCCGGTGCTGTAAGCATTTTGTTTCCTTCTTAATTAGCAAAATGAAGACATGAATAGAACTGTCCGCGTATATTAAGAAAAGACAATTCATTGTGTTTTACCTTCAATATAAAGCAAGTGTATATGCTCTATTTCAGATTACGGCCATACCACACTGACAACGCCCGATCTCGTCTGATCTCGGAAGCTAAGCAGAGTTGGGCTGGGTCAGTACTTGGATGGGTGACCGCCTGGGAATACCCGGTGCAGTAAGCATTTTGTTTCCTTCTTAATTAGCAAAATGAAGACATGAATAGAACTGTCCACGTATATTAAGAAAAGACAATTCATTGTGTTTTACCTTCAATAAACAGCAAGTGTATATGCTCTATTTCAGATTACGGCCATACCACACTGACAACGCCCGATCTCGTCTGATCTCGGAAGCTAAGCAGAGTTGGGCTGGGTCAGTACTTGGATGGGTGACCGCCTGGGAATACCCGGTGCTGTAAGCATTTTGTTTCCTTCTTAATTAGCAAAATGAAGACATTGAATAGAACTGTCCGCGTATATTAAGAAAAGACAATTCATTGTGTTTTACCTTCAATATAACAGCAAGTGTATATGCTCTATTTCAGATTACGGCCATACCACACTGACAACGCCCGATCTCGTCTGATCTCGGAAGCTAAGCAGAGTTGGGCTGGGTCAGTACTTGGATGGGTGACCGCCTGGGAATACCCGGTGCTGTAAGCATTTTGTTTCCTTCTTAATTAGCAAAATGAAGACATGAATAGAACTGTCCGCGTATATTAAGAAAAGACAATTCATTGTGTTTTACCTTCAATAAACAGCAAGTGTATATGCTCTATTTCAGATTACGGCCATACCACACTGACAACGCCCGATCTCGTCTGATCTCGGAAGCTAAGCAGAGTTGGGCTGGGTCAGTACTTGGATGGGTGACCGCCTGGGAATACCCGGTGCTGTAAGCATTTTGTTTCCTTCTTAATTAGCAAAATGAAGACATGAATAGAACTGTCCGCGTATATTAAGAAAAGACAATTCATTGTGTTTTACCTTCAATAAACAGCAAGTGTATATGCTCTATTTAGATTACGGCCATACCACACTGACAACGCCCGATCTCGTCTGATCTCGGAAGCTAAGCAGAGTTGGGCTGGGTCAGTACTTGGATGGGTGACCGCCTGGGAATACCCGGTGCTGTAAGCATTTTGTTTCCTTCTTAATTAGCAAAATGAAGACATGAATAGAACTGTCCGCGTATATTAAGAAAAGACAATTCATTGTGTTTTACCTTCAATATAAAGCAAGTGTATATGCTCTATTTTAGATTACGGCCATACCACACTGACAACGCCCGATCTCGTCTGATCTCGGAAGCTAAGCAGAGTTGGGCTGGGTCAGTACTTGGATGGGTGACCGCCTGGGAATACCCGGTGCTGTAAGCATTTTGTTTCCTTCTTAATTAGCAAAATGAAGACATGAATAGAACTGTCCAGCGTATATTAAGAAAAGACAATTCATTGTGTTTTACCTTCAATAAACAGCAAGTGTATATGCTCTATTTCAGATTACGGCCATACCACACTGACAACGCCCGATCTCGTCTGATCTCGGAAGCTAAGCAGAGTTGGGCTGGGTCAGTACTTGGATGGGTGACCGCCTGGGAATACCCGGTGCTGTAAGCATTTTGTTTCCTTCTTAATTAGCAAAATGAAGACATGAATAGAACTGTCCGCGTATATTAAGAAAAGACAATTCATTGTGTTTTACCTTCAATAAACAGCAAGTGTATATGCTCTATTTCAGATTACGGCCATACCACACTGACAACGCCCGATCTCGTCTGATCTCGGAAGCTAAGCAGAGTTGGGCTGGGTCAGTACTTGGATGGGTGACCGCCTGGGAATACCCGGTGCTGTAAGCATTTTGTTTCCTTCTTAATTAGCAAAATGAAGACATTGAATAGAACTGTCCGCGTATATTAAGAAAAGACAATTCATTGTGTTTTACCTTCAATATAAAGCAAGTGTATATGCTCTATTTTAGATTACGGCCATACCACACTGACAACGCCCGATCTCGTCTGATTCTCGGAAGCTAAGCAGAGTTGGGCTGGGTCAGTACTTGGATGGGTGACCGCCTGGGAATACCCGGTGCTGTAAGCATTTTGTTTCCTTCTAATTAGCAAAATGAAGACATGAATAGAACTGTCCGCGTATATTAAGAAAAGACAATTCATTGTGTTTTACCTTCAATAAACAGCAAGTGTATATGCTCTATTTAGATTACGGCCATACCACACTGACAATGCCCGATCTCGTCTGATCTCGGCAAGCTAAGCAGAGTTGGGCTGGGTCAGTACTTGGATGGGTGACCGCCTGGGAATACCCGGTGCTGTAAGCATTTTGTTTCCTTCTTAATTAGCAAAATGAAGACATTGAATAGAACTGTCCGCGTATATTAAGAAAAGACAATTCATTGTGTTTTACCTTCAATATAAAGCAAGTGTATATGCTCTATTTTAGATTACGGCCATACCACACTGACAACGCCCGATCTCGTCTGATTCTCGGAAGCTAAGCAGAGTTGGGCTGGGTCAGTACTTGGATGGGTGACCGCCTGGGAATACCTGGTGCTGTAAGCATTTTGTTTCCTTCTTAATTAGCAAAATGAAGACATGAATAGAACTGTCCGCGTATATTAAGAAAAGACAATTCATTGTGTTTTACCTTCAATAAACAGCAAGTGTATATGCTCTATTTCAGATTACGGCCATACCACACTGACAACGCCCGATCTCGTCTGATCTCGGAAGCTAAGCAGAGTTGGGCTGGGTCAGTACTTGGATGGGTGACCGCCTGGGAATACCCGGTGCTGTAAGCATTTTGTTTCCTTCTTAATTAGCAAAATGAAGACATGAATAGAACTGTCCGCGTATATTAAGAAAAGACAATTCATTGTGTTTTACCTTCAATATAAAGCAAGTGTATATGCTCTATTTTAGATTACGGCCATACCACACTGACAACGCCCGATCTCGTCTGATCTCGGAAGCTAAGCAGAGTTGGGCTGGGTCAGTACTTGGATGGGTGACCGCCTGGGAATACCCGGTGCTGTAAGCATTTTGTTTCCTTCTTAATTAGCAAAATGAAGACATGAATAGAACTGTCCGCGTATATTAAGAAAAGACAATTCATTGTGTTTTACCTTCAATATAAAGCAAGTGTATATGCTCTATTTTAGATTACGGCCATACCACACTGACAACGCCCGATCTCGTCTGATCTCGGAAGCTAAGCAGAGTTGGGCTGGGTCAGTACTTGGATGGGTGACTGCCTGGGAATACCCGGTGCTGTAAGCATTTTGTTTCCTTCTTAATTAGCAAAATGAAGACATGAATAGAACTGTCCGCGTATATTAAGAAAAGACAATTCATTGTGTTTTACCTTCAATAAACAGCAAGTGTATATGCTCTATTTCAGATTACGGCCATACCACACTGACAACGCCCGATCTCGTCTGATCTCGGAAGCTAAGCAGAGTTGGGCTGGGTCAGTACTTGGATGGGTGACCGCCTGGGAATACCCGGTGCTGTAAGCATTTTGTTTCCTTCTTAATTAGCAAAATGAAGACATGAATAGAACTGTCCGCGTATATTAAGAAAAGACAATTCATTGTGTTTTACCTTCAATATAAAGCAAGTGTATATGCTCTATTTTAGATTACGGCCATACCACACTGACAACGCCCGATCTCGTCTGATCTCGGAAGCTAAGCAGAGTTGGGCTGGGTCAGTACTTGGATGGGTGACCGCCTGGGAATACCCGGTGCTGTAAGCATTTTGTTTCCTTCTTAATTAGCAAAATGAAGACATGAATAGAACTGTCCGCGTATATTAAGAAAAGACAATTCATTGTGTTTTACCTTCAATAAACAGCAAGTGTATATGCTCTATTTCAGATTACGGCCATACCACACTGACAACGCCCGATCTCGTCTGATCTCGGAAGCTAAGCAGAGTTGGGCTGGGTCAGTACTTGGATGGGTGACCGCCTGGGAATACCCGGTGCTGTAAGCATTTTGTTTCCTTCTTAATTAGCAAAATGAAGACATGAATAGAACTGTCCGCGTATATTAAGAAAAGACAATTCATTGTGTTTTACCTTCAATAAACAGCAAGTGTATATGCTCTATTTAGATTACGGCCATACCACACTGACAACGCCCGATCTCGTCTGATCTCGGAAGCTAAGCAGAGTTGGGCTGGGTCAGTACTTGGATGGGTGACCGCCTGGGAATACCCGGTGCTGTAAGCATTTTGTTTCCTTCTTAATTAGCAAAATGAAGACATGAATAGAACTGTCCGCGTATATTAAGAAAAGACAATTCATTGTGTTTTACCTTCAATAAACAGCAAGTGTATATGCTCTATTTCAGATTACGGCCATACCACACTGACAACGCCCGATCTCGTCTGATCTCGGAAGCTAAGCAGAGTTGGGCTGGGTCAGTACTTGGATGGGTGACCGCCTGGGAATACCCGGTGCTGTAAGCATTTTGTTTCCTTCTTAATTAGCAAAATGAAGACATGAATAGAACTGTCCGCGTATATTAAGAAAAGACAATTCATTGTGTTTTACCTTCATATAACAGCAAGTGTATATGCTCTATTTTCAGATTACGGCCATACCACACTGACAACGCCCGATCTCGTCTGATCTCGGAAGCTAAGCAGAGTTGGGCTGGGTCAGTACTTGGATGGGTGACCGCCTGGGAATACCCGGTGCTGTAAGCATTTTGTTAACCTTCTTAATTAGCAAAATGAAGACATGAATAGAACTGTCCGCGTATATTAAGAAAAGACAATTCATTGGTTTTACCTTCATATAACAGCAAGTGTATATGCTCTATTTAGATTACGGCCATACCACACTGACAACGCCCGATCTCGTCTGATCTCGGAAGCTAAGCAGAGTTGGGCTGGGTCAGTACTTGGATGGGTGACCGCCTGGGAATACCCGGTGCTGTAAGCATTTTGTTTACCTTCTTAATTAGCAAAATGAAGACATGAATAGACTGTCCGCGTATATTAAGAAAGACAATTCATTGTGTTTTACCTTCATATAAACAGCAAGTGTATATGCTCTACTTTAGAATTACGGCCATACCACACTGACAACACCCGATCTCATCTGATCTCGGAAGCTAAGCAGAGTGGGCTGAG